>NW_006408632.1:376140-405055 GCF_000296735.1 Chrysochloris asiatica
CCACCCAACGGAACAACAAAACTTACGGGTGCAACCTGGCAACCAGGTATACCTGAAAACCTTCAAACCAAGACCACTGCAACCGAAATGGGAAGGACCCCTCGAGGTCTTACCACCTCCACAGCAGCCAAATTAGCTGGCAGAGCTTCCTGGTTCCATATGTCATGCATAAAACTGGCACACACAGTTTCACCCCCTCCCAAATCGGATATTAAACCAGACAACCCCCTCTACCTCTTTCACAGGATTGACCAAGCTCAAACCCAACCGCATCCCAGAGGAATAAATGCATGACTCCCGCCTAGTCAGCCGATTTTCCTGCTTCCTTGACCAGGTGGGCCAGGACCTCCAGCGGTTCTTTCCAAAGGCTAACACTCCTGACCTATTCTGGTTCTCCAAGGCACTCTCTCTGATTTCTCACCAGATGAAATCTCTCTGCTAACAGTCTTTCTCCTCGGCTGGCTAGCTCTACCTCCACATACTCCCTTAGACATACCTCCATGTTAACTTGGCACCCGGCCTTCCTCGCCCTCTTCGGGGCACTATCCTTGTAATAGGCCTCTTCTCTGTCTAACCCTGAGTGGCCTTTCCATTCTCGAATAATCTTTGCCTTACTCTTTCTCCTCATAGTGGGACTTATCATCATCCCAGCATGCTCTCCATACTCTTTATATCAACCTTGATGATCAGATCGTGCCTTAGCCAAAATGGCAAAACATACTCAACCCCTCATACAGCCATGGACTGCTCCAGTGTCCTGACCTTTATGTACTCGGCTTGCTATCTGGGACCCACACCTGTCACCAAGCAGTTTTGAGGAATCAGAGTATGGTACCTATCCAAACTCTCTAACTGCATGGCTTCCCAATCCACAACTTGCAAAAGGTGGTGCAACAAGCCTGTCTGCTGGACATATCAAACCCAAATAGGGATATCAGATGGGGGTTGGGGGTGGGGGTGGCAGATGCAGCGAGGAAAAAGATCTGGTGTAGAAGCCACAAAGAACCTCACATAATGGCTGGACCCAGAATATAAAGGGTTACAAACACGGCTATATCCTGACAGCACCCGCCAACCCCATCACACGCTAATCACTGATATAGGAACCATATTCAATAAAACCTCATGCTGGGCTTGTTTCCCTATAGGGACCTGGGGTACTCAGCCATTCCTGTTGACCCAGTCCCTAAATCATATCCTAATACAACCACCATATAGGACACAGTACCTCTCCTCACAGAGATTGGCCTCAGAAATTCCACCAACCTCACCTGTATTCATAACCACAACATCACTAACCTTTCCTTCCTCTCCCTTCCAAAATCCTGGTGCACTGACATAACAAAGGTAAGCCACCCAACATGTGGGCCAAAAGGAATATTTTTCTTATGTGGAAAACATTTTCAAATGCCTACCCACACAACACCTGTGTGGGGTCACATATTTAATCCCTGTGACCCGAAACTTAACCCCATATGATTAGGAACATCCATACATCCATACATCTATTACAAAATCAGAGGCCCTGAACAGGGACATGGAGAGGGTAGCAGACACCCTCCTTACTTTACAAAATCAAGTTAAACAAACTATGGTTGGACCCTAATGTCCTCCTGGTGGCCTTGGCTCCTCCCCTTCCTAGGGCCATTAATATTATCCTCCTGATACTATTATTTGGCCTCTGCCTGTTTCCCTGTCTTCAAAATTTTCTTAAGGAACACCTGAGGGCCTTCACAAACCAGATGGTGGGCAAATTCCTCATGGTAGAATACCAACCATTGTCAAGCAACAGGACCAGCCAGCCAGACACATAGTTCCCTCCTCCTTGTCCCCTTCCAGCAGGAAGCAGCTCCAGAAGAGATGACCTCCGCCCCTGTACCCATAACAAGAAAAGGCTGGAATGATAGGATTCCTCATCCACATACATAATATAATGGCTTCTTACCACGTTTTCGCTCTCCCTACTGGAACTTCCTCTCTCCCTACCAGCA
This sequence comes from Chrysochloris asiatica, assembly GCF_000296735.1. Lineage (NCBI taxonomy): Eukaryota > Metazoa > Chordata > Mammalia > Afrosoricida > Chrysochloridae > Chrysochloris > Chrysochloris asiatica. The sequence continues at coordinate 378,132 of NW_006408632.1, forward strand.
CATGTCATCCCTAGTCAACCTATCACCTATCTCCACTAATCTCAACCCCTCCCTCTTCTTTGACCAGTATAAAACTTCCCCCAGCAACACGGCTTTCCTTCCAACCTCCAATAAAGCCTTACACCTGGGTGTTTGTGTTTCGGCTCATTTCATCTCACAGTTTTGTCTTCTCATTTTGTTTTGTTTTTGATAAAACATCTTCCTGAAATCTCTAAGGATCCCCATTAGGCCTCTTTGGGACACTTGTCTGTTCTCTGAGTCATCTTTGTTTCAGTGTAGACTGGTTCTTTCTGGGACCGTATCTGCTCTGCTGAGTCCTGGCAGGCTGGGTTCCACTGCTAGAGTTTTGGGTGGTGTGACGGGGATGGGGGAGACTTGAGAGGATTGTTTGGACTACTGTGTGGGTTTTCTCTGCTCTGCCCTGGTGGAGGGGGCTGACTGACCATTTAGAGAAGTGGACAGGGATGTGAGGTGGGGTCAAATGCAGTACCAGTCAGACAACATGAGCTCCCCCAGTCCACCCAAAGACCAGAATGAAGGCCCTGCTTGGGGATGCTAAGCCCCGCAGAGCCCTGCCTCTCCTAGCAGAGCCTACATTTCCTGGGAGGGGTTCCTCCTGGGGAACACACCTGAGCTTCAATGACAGGTAGAGAAGGTACACAGTTCTCTCCAGGACTCCCTGGTAGGTGGCCAGGCCCCATCACCATCTCCTGATCACTTGTTGACCCTTTGCTCGGCTGGTATTTCTCTCCTAAGCTTTTAGGACTTTATCACATATGCGGCAGGTTTGGGGGAGTAGGGGAAAGGAAGGCCCAGGAATGGGAATCACTACTTCAAGTCTCACCTGCACCAGTTACATGTCTTTTATCTCCATAGTAATCCCTTTGCAGACTCTTTACGAAACAGGTAGCTAGAGAGCGGCCATTGAGTCGACTCCAACTCATGGAGACCTTATTACAACAGGAAAAAATATCTATTGCTGGTTCTGCACCGTCCTCAAGATTGTCAGTTTAAGTTGGACTTCCTTGTTGAGGCTGACATACCAGTCCGTCTCACTCAGGGCTTCTCTCTCCTTCACTGTCTCTCTCTGTCACCAAACATGATGTCCTCCTCCAACAGTGGATCCCCCCCAAACAAGCAAGTCAGACGATGATGTGTTGTTTTTCAGAGGCTAATTTTGGTCTTTCTTCCTACTCTGTCTTTTGTCTGGCAACTCTGCTGAAATCAGTGCGCGTGGATGACCCTGCTGGTATTTGAAATACTGGTGGCATAACTTCCAATGTTGTTGTTAAGTGCCACAGAGTTGGTTCCAACTCATGTTGTTGTCAAGTGCCATCGAGTCGGAACCTACTCATAGCAACCCCATGCACAGCAGAACGAAACAATGTCCGATCCTGGGCCAACCTCACTACCGCTGCCACACTTGCCACTCTGTATACGGTTTCTGGAGAGTGGCCTAACGGTTGAGTTGTCATCCTACAGTGCCACACCAGTAACACAGCAATATTCAACCCACCACAGTTTAACAAATGGACAGATCATTACGGAATACATCCCCAAAACACTTTCTGAAGTTCCCTCACATCTTGCCTAAGAAACTCCTAAGCTTTTTCCATTTATCACCCTATCTGTGAATACCTCAAGGACATCCAAGCATCATGAAAGCCAACTCTCACTTGGACAATTTCTCACTTTTCCCTTTGGTGGTTGTTTTTTTATTTTATGAGACCCTACACAATGACATGAAGCCAGGAAACATTAAGAATACTTCTAATCACAGCCTTGTCCTGACCTCTGGCCCTCACCCTTGTCTTACTTGGCCTTCTGCCCTATTCTCCATTGTCCCAGTTTTTGAGTTCTTCCTTCATTTTCCCCTTTATTCATGAACTGTTTGACTTTGACCCAGCCCAGGACACTGAGCCTCAATTGGCCCAAGAGTTGTGATCCTGAACCCCTCCCAGATCTCCCTGTTCTCTCCTTCCTTCCAGATGCTAAGGCCCTAGCTGCCTCCTGCCTTCCTTGAAAACCTCACTCACCACCAGTTCTGACCATTAGGATTTTCCTCCTCCACCTAGCCCCCATCAGAGAGCAAGGGTCACACCTTCTGACCCCTCCTCATGGCTGTTCCCATAGATAGGCTTCAGGCCCTGTCATTGAAGAGACCATTGGAAAATCAGGCAGGAATGAACTGTTAATGACAAAGGTACTTTGTCATAGTCCCTGGTCTCCACTTTGAATCCCTGGAAAGCATCTCTAAGACTCCCTCCTCATTCTGACCAACACCTTGGCTCCTTCCTCCCTGGAGGTCAACGTTGTTGCCAGCCCTTCTCCCACATGTAGGACTGGAATTTCCAAGCCCTAAAGACTAGGTGGCCTCCTTCCCAACACACAGACATTCCCCTGGGGTGTTTTGTCACCTTCATTCTTCCAAGAATTTATTGTTAAGGGAAAAAAAAAAAAATTCCCTGAAGGACTGGTGCATTTTCTCCTATTGGGCAATAAGATCTGTAGACCATTCTGTTTTCCATTTTTCCCTTGGTTACCAGGAAATTCAGAGCTACAGTTCATGTTGACTCCTGATGCTCCGTTTTCTGTTTTCTTCCTGGTCTCATTTGTCTAGCTCGTTCTTGGATGTTTCTACATGTGTGCTGTCATAAGTCGAGTACAAGCCTGGATAACCCTGCCGGAAGGAAATCCAGCTGTCCACTCCTGACACACTTTCCTTGCTCTTTGTCCCTTGACTGGTCTGTCAGCTCTCAGTACCTGCTATTGAATTCCTTCCCAGCTTATTGTACACTGACCCTTCCTACAAAGCTTCAATCTGCCCATGCATTGGATTTGGGGTCCACACTCCCTAACCTCTGACCATTGGGATCAGTGTGCCACTCAGTACAAGCTCTGACCACTTGTACCCCATACCCCGGGGGCTTTCCATGGGGAGATAAATGATTTTACCTGGCAGACAATGCTTCAAAGCCTCCAGACACTTCTGGACAGTCGACCAAGGTTCTCTTCTTTTCTGCCACCTGTCTAGATGACATCTCACGCCGTGTCTCATGAAGCACACAAGGGAAGGTAATGAAGGTCAAATGCAGGTCTCACAGGCCAGGAAAGAGGATCTTGACAAAGAGGGAAGTCAGAAACTGACCAACTCCTGTCAGTGAGGAAGAAGTTCTTATTCCATTACTGGTTAGTTTTTCTTCCCAGCAGGTCGAGGTTGGGTATGCAGCAAATCCTGACAGATTCCTCACCAGGGCCTGGGGACAGAAATATCTTATCAGATATTTGAAGGCATGTCTGCAACTTCCTTCTGTTTGTTCAGGCATCTCAACAAGCACAATCAAGAAGAAACTCACGGTCACCAGGGCAAGTTCCTTTGAGTGTGGCAGCTTAGCCTTTGCAAAGTTCCAACCCAGACTTAGGCCTCTCATTGCCTCAGGGAGAAAGACTGCATTCTATAAGCTTTGACTGTTCAAAAGGGCTTTGTACAGCTATGTTTGAAGTTTCTCCTAAAAGGAAAACTTGTGTCCGAAAATGAAAATCTCTCCATCTTTTCTTTTTATTTGCACACCCCAAGAAAAATGAGAGACATGGAAGTCGCTTAAATGTAACTATTTGGAGACATTCACAGAGCCAGGAAAGTGCTTCAAGTGAAGTGCCAAGTTCACAAGCTGAGCCTGTGACCTCTACTATCTCAATCAAATACAAGAACAGACAGATACCAAGGCTCTTGAGGCCTCCAGACACCACGCTGTTCTTCTTATTGTGTTGAGAAAGAGGGTGAGCCATCCTCCTTCATTTCCAGACTTGGCACTCGTCCAGCCCAAGGGGATTAAAGCTCCCATTGTGCTGCCCTGAACCTCTGCCACGGCACCTGCCAATCAACTACAAACAAGGACCAGGATGACTGTCTGGTCATCAAGCAGGCCAGCACCTCAAAGGGCCACATGAACAAGCCTTAGCTCTCTCCCTTCAGGGCGGATGTCCACCTCTTTCTCTCTCACACACACACCCTGCTAGCTGGAGAAATTCTAAAAGTATGAAAGAAAATTCGGTCAAGTAGAACGGTCCTGTAGGCTATCACTCTACCCCAAACAGAAGGGAAGCTCAGGAGATGGCCCCAGCATTGGTTTGTATCTCTTTGCTGGTTGTCTGCATTGCCAGGAATACTTCTGGTAACAGAGTTTGAAATAAGGCTGCCTCTTTGAGGACAATTTCTGTCCTGCCACTCTTGTTCCTTTGGGCCCTCGCTATGAATACCTTTGAGACTTTTACAAAGGCCATGTTCTCTCTTGTCTTGCCCTTTGCTTGAGCTAGGACTCACTTCTCCCCACCTTGGCCAGAATACCCCTTTCATCTTTCCAATTCCAACCTAAGAAGTTTCCCCTGTCCCTCCAAGACTGGTTAGAGCCCCCCTCTCATATCCCCACCCCAGCACTGCACCATGATACTACTCCTCTTGTGGATTCTTCCCTAGACCGGACCCAGTGATACCTCACACTGCATCTGACAAATAACAGATGAAAAAAAGACTCTGTGCATGAAAATACCCTGGGTTGACTGAGGTGAGCATACTGACCCTAGAGTAGGACCATCCCACAGGGCTTCTAAGGCTGGAATCCTTACAGAAGCAGACCTGCTGCATCTGTCTATGAAGCAGCTGGTGGGTTCAGACTGACAGCTCTTTGTTTAGCAGCCAAACTGCTTTAGCCACTATGCCACCAAGGTTACAGGATCTCCAAATCCAGAAAACTCGCCAGTTCTAACATGCAGGACACTTTGGGAGGCAGAGTATGTTTAGTGGAGCTGCTGAGGTTTCAGGTACACTGTGGTGGTGGTTATGTGCCGTGGAGTCAGTTCCAACCATAGCGACCCTGTACAGGGTTTCCGCGGCTGTAAATGTTTATAGGAGCAGAAAGCCTCATCTTTCTCCCACGGAATCACTGGTAGTTTCAAACTACTGTCCTTGAGGTTAGCAGCCCAACTTGTAACCACTACACTACCAGAGCTCCTTCAGGTAAACTGTAAACAGGTGTAACTAGGATAAGATGGGTTCGTTCATTTTCAGGAGTCAAGTTACCCAGGTCAGAACATCTGAGAGGCCCCTGAATCGTGGTGTTGTTAAGTGCCATCGCATCAGTACCAACTCATAGTGACCCTGTGTAGGGTTTCCAAGGAGCCACTGGTGAGTTTGAACCACTAACCTTGTGCTTTAAATCAACCTTGCAGTTCAGTGCTTTATCCCACAAGGCCACCCCAGGATTCCACTGTTGTTATTAGGTGCCATTAAGTCTATACTGAATCATAGCAACCCTAGGCACAATAGAACAGAAAGCTAGCCAGTCCTGAACCACCCTCACAGTTGTTGTGTGTGAACCCATTGTTGTTGCCACTGTGTCCGTCTGTCTTGTTGCAGTCGTCATCTTTTTCACTTACTCTCCCCACTTTACTAAGCATCATGTCCTTCTCCAGGGGCTGATCCCTCCTGATAGCATGTCCAAAGTATGAGAAGTATCATCCTGACTTCTAAGGGACATTCTGGCTGCACTTTTTCCAAGATAGATTTATTTTTCTGGCACTCCATGAAACTTTCAATATTCTTCACCAACATCATAATTCAAATACATTAATTCTATATTTTTATGTGTTCATTGTCCAACGTTCACATGCATATGAGGCGATTGAAAATACCATGGCTTGGGCCAGCCAGTCATCGTCAAAGTGACATCTTTGCTCTTGAACACTTTGAAGAGGTCTTGTGTACAAGATTTACCTATTGCAGTTATATCATTTGATTTCTTGACTGCTGCTTCCATGAATGTTGACTGTGAATCCAGCTGTGATCTTTGACAATTTCAATCTTCTATTTATTGTGATGTTATTTATGGGTCCCGTGGTGAGGATTTTTCTTCTCTTTACATTGAGATGTAGTCCATACTGTCTCTACACTTCCCATAAAGACAGAATCAAACATCTCTGACCCTGCAATCTCCACTAGGGCAGCTCCCCTGGGCACCATCCACTCTGCCACCTTCGTGATGCCAGGGCAACTCCAGGAAAGCAGAACATCCAAAGACTTCAACTATGCAGTCTTTAAAAGGCCAGACATATGGGTGCTGCCTCTATTCTGCAATCTACACCAAGACAGAACATCCAGAAACCCCGATGCTGCAGCCTCTGTTAGAGGTAAGATTTCACTCCCGCTGGCTTCCAGCACCCTGCACAGTGCCTGATGCTGGTAACTGCTCAGCAAATGTCAGCTGAATGGTTAAAGGGGGGAGAGAATGAGTGCATGGACCAAGAAATTATTTATTGCAAAATTGATTTTGTGATCCCTGCTGGGTATTGGGAAGACCTTAGCATTTGAATTGGAAAACAAGATGAAACTGATCCTTCTTTAATGTATTTAAAGATCATGTTCCCATTTTCAGGGTTTACTCTCCCATGAACACTGGGAGCTTCACTGAAACACCCATGTCAACGAGAAAGGTGTCTCATGGTGGAGTTCCACCTGCAATAAGGATGAATGTGTGCACAGGTAGCCACAAGAACAGCATGGGAAGGAGACATCACAGAGAGACTCCACTGGTGTCAGTGAGTAAACTCAGCAAACACTATTCTATTGCCCTTAGATAAAGGCAGAGAAACACTCGAAACACCTGGACAGGAAGTCTCATACCAACCTCAGGACACAGCAGGAAATCAAGCTGCATCTTAAAAAAGATCAAAAGCCAAGATAGTAAAATGTTATTATTTATTAAATGCTAAATATGCTGCTATTAAGTGTCTTTGTTACGTTTTTCTGGGATTTTTTGATTGCTGTCGTCATCTGTGATTTTTAAAAAATCTTTTAAAGTTTTGTTGTTGTTTTTAATTGTGATTTGGATGAAAGTTTACAGAGCAAATTTGTTTTCCATTCAACAATTTATATCCATTTTGCTTTGAGACATAGATTGCAGCCTCTACCCTGTAACAGCACACTTCCTGCTTCCTCGCTGTGTTTACCATTTCCCTTTGTCCTTCTTTCTGTCCCTTCCCATCTTCTGAGCTTTCTCCTGGACAAACACTGCCCTTTTGTAATTGTTCTAATGAGTGTGTTACCGTTATTACTGTTAACCGTATAAGCCTGACTGGTGTGGTGCTGTAGGATAAGCACTAGACTTATCAATGTGAACCGCAGAGTGGCAGTTCAAACCCACCAGTCACTCCTTGGAAACCCTGTACAGGGTTGCTATGAGTCAAAACCAACTTGAAAGCACTTAACGACAACAACAACATTCTTTGAACATTCAGCCACATGAGTTCAGCTCTCAGCTTGAAGGGCGTTAAAGTGCCATAGTCTTGGGGATCTCTGGAGTATTTGTAATTTTGAGAGCTCCATTCATTTTATTTTTAAGAAGCAACTGTCTCAAATGATCAGAAATAATTTAGGAATCAAGTGGTTACTTCACTTAGCATTTGCAATAACATCAAACACAATCATTTCATTTAAATAGTGTAAAAATCATACATGGTACCATGGATTCAGCCTTGTATTAAATTTTCTCAGTTTTCTGACTGCTCATATATTTGTTCTTCTGGCAGTCCATGGTACTTTCAATATTCTTCTCCAACATAATAATTCACATGCATCAACTCTGTATTTTTCCATATTCATTGTCCACCTTCACATGCCTTCTAACCATTCTTCTTTACTGTGCACATCCCTATGTTTCCCTCCATCTGCCTCCTCCCTTCTGTCCTCCTTAGACATCTGGTGGTCCTATGTTTATCTTCAAACCACCAAACAATTGTTTCCTCAAGAACAGTAACACAAATTATTTACATGGTAGATGCAATGCTGCTGAAACACCAGGATCACCTGGAGATTATTAAAAGCACAGCTTTCCAGACTTTACCCCGCAGATTTTCTAACTCAGCAAGTCTGGGATGGAAGCTGAGAATTTGCATTTCTGACCAGTTCCATGGACCACACTTGGAGAGATACTATACTAGGGAATGTTGGGAGGATACCTTTCCAGTGAACCTGGTCTGCCCCTTCCTGGTCCTTTCTAGCATATTTCATCATCACAACAATCCTTGGCATTAAGCTTTATCTTAGTCCCTTTCAGCACAGAACTGATCTAATCATGTTTATTTCTACTTGGTGTGGTCCATTCATGATCAGAAGAGAACATTCTAAAGTTAGTAAATATTGGTTGAAGAATGAAAAGAGAAATGGGAAGAAAGATGAAGGACCAAAAAATAAGAAGAAGAAGAATTAGAAATAAAAGGTAGACAAAAGCAACAAGCCTAGAGAGACGGTTGAGAAATAAGAAAGCTGTTGTTCGTAGGCGGCATTAAGAGCGTTCTGACTTAAGCTATGAGGTCACCTTGCATCAAGAGAAGCTTCCCATTGCTCCTGATGCAAGGTGACCTCATAGCTTATAGATGTCCTCAATGCCTGCAGATAAAGGAGAGAGGGATCATTTTCCACTCCTACATATAAATATCTCTAAACGTACTTCCCTGCCATAAATCATTCATATCAGAAAAGGATAATTTATACCTGGCAAGAATTCTCTCTTCTGAAAAAAACTCTCAATCACAGAAAATTGTTCTCAGCATCCTCTTGTGAGGCGCTCAGGCCTCCAGAAGTCTTCAGATACATTCCAAGGACTTCCCAGAGGCCCACAGTGCTTCTGCCACTGTGTTAATCCATTTCCTTGGGGGCGGTCTTTTTCTGCTACCTAAAATGATGTCCTTCTCCAAGGATTGGTCTCCTGATAGATAGCATGTCCAACGTATGAGAGATGAGGTCTGGCCATCCTGGCTTCTAAGCAGCTTCCTGGCTGTACTTCTTCCAACACAGCTTTGGTTGTTCTTTTGGCAGTCCATGGTACTTTTTAGATGATTTTCCAACATCACAGCACAAATGCATCAATTCTTCTATGGCCTTCTTTTCTCATGGTCCAACTTTCACATGCATATGAAGCTACTGAAAATACCATGGATTGGGTTAGGCATACCTTAGTCTTCAAACTGACATCTCATAGAAGCTCTCTATTAGGGATTATCCCAATGCTGGGCAGTGAAGGTGGCATGATGGAGAGGTGGGCGCTAGAAGACCAGACCTTCTTTTGCATTCAATTTGTTGAACAAACTAAACCAGCACTGGACCCCAAAGCAAAGTGTCAAGGAACTAGGAAAACTTTTCAGGGGTAGGAGGCCTCCTGACTCATTTTGTGAAAAAGAACAAAATGAAATGACTTGGCATATGGTTGAAGGGGGCCCAGGTGGGTCATGGATGAGCGAGCAGCTGGCTCACTCTGAGCTCTCCCCAACAACTGGGGAGGGAATAAGATGATGCCTCCCTCCACTCCTCCCGTGTAAGACTGTGATGGAGGAATGAATGGTTGCTAGTTGAGAGGCTTCGTTGTCTCATCTCTGCTAAGAGACTTATAGAATTCGATGATATAACATGCATCAGGCTCTTGGGATGGTTCTCAGCACACCCTGGTCACGGCAGTTAACTAACTGTGATGGTTAATATTATGCATCAACCTGGCTAGGGTCTGGTGCCTAGCTATTTGGTCAAACACTAGTTTAGATGCTGTTATGAAGTAGTTATATGTGATTAAACCTCTTGGCATTATCATTCAGGTTACCTCCTCTAATGTGGGTGAGCATCATCCAATCAGCTGAACATCTTGAGAAACTGGAGATGCCTCAAGAGAGAACGACTCTGCCTCCAGACTATAAATAAACATGCTTCTAGAATTGCTCTCTCCCAGACTGCCCGATGCAATGATTTGGGACACAGACTGATGGAATTTCCAGCCTGTTCTCTGACCTACAGATTTGGCCTTCACAGTCCCCCACAATGACATGAGCCAATTTCTCTAAATAAATCTGTGTGTGTGATGGTTGTTTCTCTAGAGACCCCTGTCTAAGACACTAATAAATTTAACGTTAGCAGTCTGAGTGTAACTCACCCCTCCCGCAACATTCTAGGATGAACAGACCCTCCTCAGATGGAGCCTTCATCTTCAGTAACCCCTCTCCCTTCTGACAGGGCTCCCCTCCCCCCACTACACACAGCAGAAGTGGCATGGGGACAGGACTTGGACCCAGAGCCACCCATCTGTTCTTCTCTCTGAAGCCATGGGGTGTAGCCTGGGGATGGGGATGGGGCACGTACTCTGTTTTCTCATCTATAAAATGGAGTTGATTTCTGCTTGTCAGGATAGTACAGAGGGCCATGGGAGACAATGGAGTGATGTTTTTCTTAAGTGCCATCGAGTGGGCACTGTGTAAAATATAAATAACTACCCGCCATTTGTGTGATTAGAACATATTTGAAATTGAGGCAGTCCAGAAAACCGGGTTGTCTTTGTAAGCTATGAAACTTTGTTGTCTTTGCCATTTCCCCTAAGATATGAGTTGGAATTGAGTACACAGCAGTGGGTTTGATTTGGTTTGCTTGCCAATTTGAAGGTCCCTGGGTGGCACAAACCAGTTGGCCGTTTAAACTCACTCAGCAGCGCTGCAGAGTAAAGGCCTGGAAATCAGCTTCCATAAAGATTGCGGCCAATCAAACCCTCTGGAGCAGTTCTACTCTGTCACACATGGGGTCAGCTTGAAGACAATGGGCTTTGTCATCTTTGAGAATATTTCAAAATGATTTCTCCCTCTTATCAGATAGTGTTCCAAACCCCAGCAGGCACTATGCAATGCAGCTAAGGATCTTCTTGCTCTTCTTTAAAACCTGTTGGCATGCAACTCATGCTGTAAAAAAATTAGTCTTCCACTTCTTCCAGAGGAGGCCTACCTTTTAACGGACACCCAGGTACAAAACCAAGACATTACTTCCTAACAGTAGACTTTTCACTCATTAACTGTCATATCCTAGGAGAGAAAGCTTTTCATGAGGAGACTCCCTAGCTTTCAGCGTACCTCAGGTGCTGGTAAGAAAGAATCATCAAGAGACTCACCAGTCAAGGAAGTGAAGGCAGTTGTTTGGCATCTCTCTGGCCCTAGCCAGAGCTCTACTCCTCAGACTTCCTTCCCTGTTTCTAGTGCCCCATAGCACAACTGCCGGCCCACCTAGTTGGTCCTACCATGGGGCTGGGATTTCCCTGAGGCTGGGTGTGCAGTACTGCTGTGGGTTAGGTATTCGGCTGCTAACCAGAAAGTCAGTGGTTTACATCGAGAAGGAACAGCATGAGTGGGCGATAACTACCTAGAAACGCAGCTGTGACAGATAAGGTGGGAGGCGGTGGCATGGAGAGACAGAGCAGCTTCAGATTCTAGGCCCATGGACTGAGTACGGCTGTGTGCCTGGAGGCAGGAGGCTGGTTGCAGAATGTGCCCTTTGGACATTTAAGTGAATATATATTATTTTGTTTTTGTATGTGTGCATCCAAGATTTTTGTTTTGTTCATTTGCTTTGCTGAAATGTAAAATGTGAATGGGGAACCACAGGGAGGAAGCAGGATGACTGTTGTTGCAGGGACAGGATTGTAATCATTGAGATAAAACAAGTGTATAATTTGTTGACTGTAAAGCTGATGATCTTGTCTGTAAACCTTCACTCAATTCACAATAAATAATTAAAAAAAAAAAAAGTTCAAATCCACCAATCACTTCACTGGGGAGAAAAACTAGTCTGTCTGCTCCTATAAAGATTTACAGTTTTAGAAACCCGTAGCTGTGATTGGAATCAACTCAACGACAGTGGATTTGGATTTGGGGATTTGGGGTATACTGTGGCTAACGTGGGCAATCAGCTTAGGTTTGGGTCCAGACTTTACCTCCACAGACAAGCAGTAAAAGTTCCTTGTATTTGTTTAGGATTGTCCCCTGCCTTTTAGTGTGGTCATCTACCCCACTTTACATACAAAGCAACTCTACCAAGCAGATGCTACTAGGGAAACTGAGGTCCGGTGAGTCTAAGAGGAGGACGCAGGATTTGAACCTATGAATCCATGCTCTCTGCCCTCTGTTCCATCCCTCTCTAAGCCCAATAAAGAGCTTTTTTATTCTGTTCTTTCCACACAGCTACCTCCCCCCTCCAGCGTGTCTCCAGTGAGGTCCTCCTGAGTCCAGTCGCTGCTAGGAGTAGACATAGACAGCTCTGTGGACCCTCGGGGAGAGGCTTTGGGGCTGTGCTGGCCTGACTTTAAGGCGGGCTCACTGCTGAAGTCTCAGCAGCTATGCTGCAGACCCTGCTGACTCAAGGCAAAAGGGCATGTCGGCCATGGGGCATGGCAGCCGTTGGTCCAATGCCTTCCCAGGTCAGACACGTGGATAGACGCTGTACCTCACCCCCGCCACTCCCTCAGCAGAGCAATTGGACAAGTCTGGTGACATCACCCTTCTCATACAGCTGGTCACTGGGACATAAAACTGCTCTCCTGGAATGAGGGTGACAGGGGCAACCTGTTCCTGGTCTCAGCACCCTGCACATTAAGGTCGGTGCCAGGCACAAAGACAGGGCACCCAGCCGAGAGAGAAGGTCAGGACCTGGCTGGAGAGGAAGCAGGGCAGGCTGGAGCTGGCGTAGGGCTGGCCTGAGTCAAGCAGGTTTGCCCACATGAGGCCACACCAGCCAGGGACTGAGGTGAGAAGCATGTCTGTTTGTAAGAAGACAGCAGACAAGAGTCAGGCCAAGGAAGGGACAGGGAACAGGGCAGTGCTATGTCGGGGTCTTGGTCAACTGTGCTCACTCCACCATCACATGGTTCACACTTAACTGATAGAATCCCTCAGCCACGTGCATAGTAAAATGGCTGCTTACCACGTTTTCGCTCTCCCTACCAGAACTTCTCTTCCTACCAGCACGTCATCCCTAGTCAACCTATCACCTACCTCCACTAATCTCAACCCCTCCCTCCTCTTCCACCAGTGTAAAATTCCTTCCCCCAGTAATGCCTCTCTCTCTTTCCTACCGACCTCCAATAAAGCCTTACATGTGGGTGTTTGTGTTCCGGCTCATTCCATCTCACCTTTATGGGGCTTTCTTTTCTCTCCTTCTCATCCTTCTCTCTATCTGACTTGCGCCCCTTCTCAAATCTTAGTAGCCCAAGAGAAACCACCCCCACCCGAGACCGCTCCCCAATGCTTCCTCTTTTGACCCATCAGACCATGCCCATCCCCCACTTGCACTCCCCCCTCCATACAGCCCTTCCTCCTCCTCTGCCCCACCTACCTCCTCTTCCCTCTCCTTCTCCCCATGGCTCTGGTCCACCACCATCTGGCAGTCAAGCCTCACCTACTCAGCTGAACCCTCCCTCTCCACCACATACTCAGTCCCGAGACCACTCTCATCGATACCAATACCTGCCACTGCCATTACATGAGAGCATTGTCCATGTCCATGTTTCCTTTTCCCTATCTGACCTCTCACAAATCGAAAAGAGGCTAGGACATTTCTCCTCTGATCCAGACACCTACATCAAAGAATTCAAATACCTCACTCAATCCTATGATCTCACCTGGCATGACCTCTACATCACTCTCACTGCCACACTCTCTTCTGATGAAAGGGAAAGGGTCTGGACGGCGGCTCAGGCTTTTGCTGGTGAGGTGCATGCTACGAGCAACAATATGTCAGTGGGAGCTCAGGCAGTTCCCCAAGAAGATCCCTCTTGGGATTATCAACCAGGCCATGCCAACCGTGGACTTAGAGATCATATGATTCTTTGCCTTGCAGAAGGCTTAAAGAAAACTGCTCATAAAGTAGTCAATTATGACAAGATTAGAATAGTCACCCAAAATTCAGATGAAAATCCAGCTCAATTTCTATCACGTCTAATGGAGGCTCTACAAAACTACACCAAACTAGATCCAACATACCCAGTAGGTATAACAGTTATTAACACTCATTTCACCTCTCAGTCGGCCCTAGACATAAAAAGGAAACTAAAAAAAATTGAGGAGGGTCCCCAAGCAAATCAACGGGACCTCTTAAATGTGGCCTTCAAGGTCTATAATGGTAGAGAAGAACAGGAAAAACAGGATAAGGCCCAAAAAGACAAGGCGAAATACCTGTTACTGGCCAATACTCTACAGGGTTCCAGACCAACAAAGGGGAATAACAGAATACCCTCTGGGCACCGCTCGGGCCCTGCTTCAAGTGTAACTGAGAGGGTCATTGGGCAAAATACTGCCCCAATACTCATCCTCCTCGCGGCCCATGCCCCGCCTGCAAACAGGAGGGACATTGGAAGGTTGATTGCCCCTTTCTCCAGAGAGGGAAGGGATCAATGACACCCAGTCCCAACAAGTTTGCTCTACCAGAGCTTCTAGGATTGGCCACAGAGGACTGAAGATGCCCAGGATCTCCAGGCCCCATGGAAATAACTCACAGAGAACCCAGGATAATGGTCTAGGTTTCAGGTAAGCCAAGCTCTTTTCTTTTAGACACCAGGGCCACTTACTCAGCTCTACGAGACACATCCTACCCCTACATTAATAGTTGGGGTTCACGGAGTCCCTACTCAGCTCGTCATCACAGAACCCCTAGCATGCTCACTTCATGATACCCCATTCACACATGCCTTTCTAGTCCTACTCAAGTGTTCTACACCAATCCTAGGATGAGATATTCTAGCCAAGTTCAAATCCGCCCTCATATTATACCTTATTAAAACTGCCACGCCTACCTCACTGCCTGGCTTGGTCTTGCTGTATGCGGCTTCAGATTCCAAGCACTGGCTAAAGACCTCTCTAACCTCAACCTCTCACCCAGTACCCTCCTTCAATATGGGGATGACCTACTTCTATGAGGTCTCCACACCACTTCCAACGTCTACTCACCCACAAAGCAGTCTCAAACCTCTCCCCTTCATGCCTTCAATTACCCCTTGAGGTCTTACTCACCACCCCCTCAGCAGCCAAATTAGCTGGCAGAGATTTCTGGTTCCATATATCTTGCATAAAACTGGCACACAGTTTCAGCTACTCCCAAATTGGGTATTAATCCAGGCGCACCCCACTATACTTCCTCTGGTCAGGACTGACCAAGCTCAAACCCCCCCTCATCCCAGAGGAATAAATGCATGACTCCCGCCTGGTCAACCGATTTTCCTGCTTCCTCACCCAAGTGGGCCAGGACCTCCAGTGGTTCTTTCCAAAGGCTAACACTCCTGACGTTATCCTATTCTGGACAAAGACCTAGTCCTCCAGGGCACACTCTCTCTGACTTCTCACCAGATGAAATCTCTCTGCTGACAGTCTTTCTCCTCTGCTGGCTAGCCCTACCTCCACATACTCCCTTAGACATACCTCCATGTTAACTTGCCACCCAGCCTTCCTAGCCCTCTTTGGGGCACTGTATCTCATCTTTGCAGTAGGCCTCTTCACTGTCTCATCCCCTGAGTGGTCTTGCCATTTTCAAATAATCTTTGTCTTACTCTTTCTCCTAGTGGGACTTATCATCATCCCAGTATGCTCTCCATACTCTTTATATCAACCTTAATGATCAGATTTTGCCTTAGCCAAAATGGCAAAACATGTTCAACCCCTCTTACAGACATGGACTGCTCCAGTGTCCTGACCTTTATGCACTCGGCTTGCTATCTGGGACAAACACCTGTCATCAAGCAGTTTTGCGGAATCAGAGTATGGTACCTATCCAAACTCTCTAACTGCATGGCTTCCCAGTCCACAGTTTGCAAAAGGTGGTGCAACAAGCCTGTCTGCTGGACATATCAAACCCAAATAGGGATGTCAGGCGGGGGTTGCAGGGGTGGCAGATGCAGCGAGGAAAAAATATCAGTGTAGAAGCCGGGGCCACAAACGTGGCTAGATCCTGACAGCATGCTGACAGTATCTGCCAACCCCATCACATGCTAATCACTAATATAGAAACCACATTCAATAAAGGCTCATGCTGGGTTTGTTTGGCCTATAGGGACCTGGGGCACTCAGCCATTCCTGCCAACCCTTTCCCTAAATCATATCCTAATACAACCACCATACAGGACACAGGACCTCTCCTCACAGAGACTGGCCTCAGAAATTCCACCAACCTCACCTGTATTCATAACCAAAGCAACATCACTAACCTTTCCTCCCTCTCCCTTCCAAACTCCTGGTGCACTGACAAAACAAAGTAATCCACCCAACATGTGGGCCAAAAGGAATATTTTTCTTTTGTGGAAAAGATTTTCAAATGCCTATCCACACAACACCTGTGTGGGGTCACATTTAATCTCTGCAGCCTGAATCTTAACCCCATCTGATTAGGAACATCCATACATCTTTTATAAAATAATTATCAGACGCCTTGAACAGGGACATGGCGAGGGTAGCAGACACCCTTCTTGCTTTACAAAATCAAGTTAAACCATGGTTGGACCCTAATGTCCTCCTGGTGGCCTTGGCACCTCCCATTCCTTGGAGCATTAACTATAATCCTCCTGATACTATTATTTGGCCCCTGCCTGTTTCCCTGTCTTCAAATTTTTCTTCAGGAATGCCTGAGGGCCTTCACAAACCAGCCGGTGGGTGAATTCCTCATGGCTGGATACCAACCATTGTCAAGCAACAGGACCAGCCAACCAGAAGAACACACCAGATACATAGTTCCCTCCTCTTCAACCCCTTCCTGCATGGAAACAGCTCCAGAAGAAATGAACTCCACCCCTGTACCCATAACAACAAAAGGCTGGAATGATAGAATCCCTCAGCCACAAGTATAATAAAATGGCTACTTACCACGTTTCTGCTCTCCCTACCAGAACTTCTCTCTACCGGAACTTCTCTTCCTACCGGAACTTCCTCTCTCTCTACCAGCACATCATCCCTAGTTAACCTATCACCTACCTCCACTAATCTCAACCCCACCATCCTCTTCGACCAGTATAAAAACTCCTTCCCCCGGCAATACCTCTCTCTCTTTCCTGCCGACCTCCAATAAAGCCTTACACATGGGTGTTTGTGTTCCGTCTCATTCCATCTCACATTAACAAAGGCGGATGTGGGTCAAGTACCCACTTTATCAAAGGCCCTCTTGGTCCCATGGAACTAGCCTGAGGATGTGACAAGGAGGCTGGGAACGTTGAGGCAGTGTTAAGACTCAAAGTGAGGATGGTTTTATATGGACAGGGTAGAGGCCATCTTAGAAAACCAGAATTAAGGGTTGGATATTCCTATCCCAGGTCCTGGTGTGGTGCTGTAGGATAGGCACTGGACTGCTAACCACAAGGTTGGTGGTTCAAACTCACCAGCTGCTCTTCAAAAACCCTATACAGCGTTGCTATGATGCTATGAGTCGGAACTGACTCAACAGTACATACCAACAAGAATGATATTGCTATTCCAGCTACCTAACTGTTGGTCTCTCTCCATATTATCTCCCCCAACCCTGTCTGGAATGACTGAACAACTTCCAGGTCTGCTGCAAGGTGACATTTGAACTTTCACCCCATCACCTTAATGAAACTTCCCACAGGTGACAATACTTCAAAGTCAATTCCCAGCTTGACCAGCATACGCCTGGCAGGAAGGAGGGGATGCTAACACATAGGCAGGAGAGATTGTACAAGCAAGTAGCAGGTGGGCCTTGAAAAGAGTTCCTGAAAAGACCGTGGATACTAGAAGCTGGATGCCACCTCTATTCCAGGCAGGCAGCTACAGCTCTATCTGTGGACCTGGGATTGTACATGAGTGGTGGGTCTGAGTTAGGAGTGCTTTGCTTGCCCTGCTGACCTCCTGCCATCCACTGAGCCAGGGGATACCGACCTGAGGTTGTTCCCTTTGGGGGCACTGGCTGCACTTTTTGGAGATCCTTCTATTATGGTTCCCAGGATTCCCTGGGCTCCTGTATTTTCTTTTGCACCCATGTTTCCCTTTTTCTCTTATATACAAAATCATGCAATAATGATGATAATTCTAAGTGATGCTACATTATTTTTCTGTGTCAGAACCACACCAGGACCTGGGATAGCAATGTTAAGTGTCATCTAGTCAATTCCAACTCACAGCGACCCAGTATAGTTTCTGAGGAGTGACCCCACCTTTACTTCTGGATTTCCAAGATGGCCTTTCAAAACCAGCCTTCCTCTGAGTGCCAACACTGTATGTCCCCAGTCATCTTCGTCACATCCTCATGGCTGGTTCCATCGGACAAAGAGGGCCTTCAATAAAGCAGGAACTTGGCCCACATCCTCATTGCTAAGCAGGGACTCTGTAAGGTGGGGGAGCACAACTGATCAAGAGCATCATCATCTAGCAAAGTTCAATCCATGCTGTTCTCTTTTGTCTTTCTGACCCACCATCAGAGGACTGCTTTAGAAAGATGATGATAGAGTAGTTACTAATAAGAGTCTGCCACACCTTCTGTGTTGGTGACCAGGATAATCTCTTCCTGGGATGGCCCCAGGAACTCCATCAGGGTCTTAGAAAGATACTGCAGTTACACGTCCCGGTTAACACGTCCCAGATAGCGAAGGTGAGGCTCAAACGGTGAAGTGACCAGCCCAGCTGAAAACGACAATCCAGGGAAAGGAAGCTTGCTAATGCAGACTCCAAAAACCATGACTTAATTCACTTGGACATGATGCTACCAACTCCCACCACCACCACCATCCCCAACCCACAGTGGTCACTCAAATTAGAAAAGATTTTTCAACTGAGAATGATTAACTTAACTATGAAACTCTATCCCTTTCTCATAATGCCTTAATTCGGTCCTATTATTCCCAAAGGATGAGCTCTGGTCACACAGTGGTTATGAATCAAGCTGCTAACCTCAAGGTCAGCAGTTATAACTACCAGCCGTTCCGAGGGAGAAAGATGAGGCTTTCTGCTCCTGTAAGGATTTACAGCCTCATAAACCCTATACAGGATCACTATGTGTAGGAACCGACTCTACAGCACACTACCACCAACACCATTCCCAAAAGAGCTCTGGTGATGCTGTGGTTAAATGCTCCACTCTCAACCAAAAGGTCAGAAGTTCTAACCCACTAGTTAGTCCATGGAAGAAAATGTGGCAGTGGGCTCCAGTAAAGATATACAGACTTGAGGACTGTAATGGGCAGTTCTACTTTGCCCTATAGGTTCCTGAGTTTGACTAGACTGCAGTGGTCTTAGGTCCAAGACCCTAGCATTGCTACTCAATATTCTGTTGACATTAGATGAATGCACGTGGAAGCTCTTCTCTTCAAAGCAATCTCAAAAGAGGATTGCAATGAGCTCATCTGCTTCTCAAGTGGCTAATTGGTTCAGCAAAGATTTATTTGCTATGTTTGTTGTGCAGTCTGAGGGGTTAGGAGAGGAAAGGTTAGGAGAGGCAATACTGAAAAAGTTAAGAGGATGCAATGGGCATCACAGAATCATTCCTGTGAAGACTGTTGAATTGGCAAATGTGTCATATATATTTTTTACAATAAATGCAAAAAAGAAAGAGAAAAACACAAATGGGGTGGGGTGGGGTGGGGAACAAGGTTAAGGTAAAAACCCAGCACTACATTGTCAATTTCAAAATGAAGTACTGAAGAAGTGTTCTGTGAGGAGAAAATCATTTCTGATACTGGTTTAATGTTGCAAGCAGAACATTTAAAATTGTTTAACTCTCTGTGGTTAACATGGTGAATGGTTTTGGCAGTCCTCGGGATTTAGGGCACTGCCTAAAACCTGAATCTGTCTGGTTGTGGCCAATTTTTGTTTTTAACCACTAATTAAACTCAGGTTGTTCAATTCACATCTGGCTTGATGAAGTCATTGTAACGCTCAGAGCAGACTGCCTTTCTGTTGAGGGGACCCAAACTCCACACTTGGAGTGAAAATGAGTATTTCCCGTGGGTGCCAACCCTGCTTCGTTTTTGTACTCCGTTCTGAGCTCCATTTTGTTGTTCAGTTCTTCCAAACAAGCCCAGTCTCTAACCTTACCAAACAACGAAATCTGATTTAAGAATGGAAATCTCTTCAGTTTTTCATAGTTAGTAAATTAAATAATAATTAACATGAAATAACAAGCCAACATTAAAAGATGAAGGTGTGAACTATGCTAATCCTATCCGGCTAAAAGATACTGACTGACCTTTGGTAACCCCTCCCCCCCAGAGCTGGGTTTGGGGATGGGAACAATGTATTGAACACTAATATACTTGAGGGACAACCCCCTGTTTTGGTTGGAGGCTCTCTAGTTTGAGATCTGGACCACATGTGGTTAGGAAGACTCAGACTCAAGAGACCCCAAGTGCACTTTGGCATGGCCCCCACACTGCCCCCGGATGACAGTTGGATGGCCCCACCACTGCTACAGTGAGCACCCCATTTTAATAGCCTGGGACTGAGGATGATGGGAAACAGGCTGGTCAGGCCCCACAGAAGGAGCATGGAGGGCAATCTTCAGAGTAGCCTAGCGGTCCAACACCTCTTCTGTCAAGACCCAGTCCTAACTTGCACCGTTTAGGCTGCTGTGGGCCAGCAATGAAAACCACTCCAATCCTGCATTGTTAACTCCTGGCGACCCCATGTGTGACAGTAGAACTGGGACAGAGTCATTGCAGAAGCACATCACCAGTCATTGAATGGGATTGAGTCACCAGGGTTCCCAAGAGGCACTGGGAAAACCTTCACACACATTTCCCCAAATGTGAGGATGGACTTGCTTTCACACATCCTCACTCCTACCCAGAATGCACGGCTCTGTACCCAGAGACCTGGAGTAGAAAGCTCACTTTTTCCCCTGTTGGATGCAGCAGATATAATTTTTAATATATTCCTCAGTTGCTCTTCATCAGTTTCAAATTTATCAAGATGTCCTGAGGGCAAAAGAACCAATTCCACTCTGATTAGCAGGAATGCTCTTGGCCTAACGCCCCACTCATTTTGAAATACTGACATGAACAGGGAAAATCACTGGAGCTCAGTTGTTACTTCCTGTGCTTAATTAAGTGGCTCTGCAGGTGACTCAACCCTTTTATTTTTCAGAATGACATCAGATTTATTTTCCATTTTAATAGCCTGGTTACCTAATTGATTTTTTTTTTAATCTAATTTCACTTTCTAGTGTAATTTTTTTTTTTTTTTTTTAATCTGATTTCTTCCCTTCACTCAAGGAAATGCTAACTCCCATAGTGGCTAAATTCCAACTGTCACAAGCGCTTCAGTGTTTCAAAACCCAAGGCTCCAAATCAAAATTTAAGAGGAGTTAGCCATGGTACCATCTTTATTTGTTAATTACCTAAATAGTTTCACAAAGCGCTAGCGTTTTCAATCTAATTAACTCTCTGATATTATTCCTAAGAGGGGTCTTTGATGGTGACCTGAAGTGGAGTGTTAGTCACCACAGGGCTTCCCCCAGTCTGTGTAAGCTGCACTTGGCTCTCAGAACTGTCCTTGTCTGAAGTACTTTCTCCATCCCTGCTCTCTCATCCCACCTAATCAGAGGAGGTGGGATTTCAATCTCGTAAACTTAGTTCACGCCTGTTTGATATTCTTCTGAGTCCCTGGGTGGTGGTGGCATAGTGGAGTAGTTGGACTGTTAACCACAAGGTCTGAGGTCCAAACCCACCAGTTACTCTGAGACAGAAAGAAGAGGTTGTTTCAATTCCATAAAGATTTACAGCTTTGGAAACCCTATGGAGCAGTACTACTCTGCCCTGTGGAGCACAACAAGGGAAGGGAGGCTGGTTAGGCCCCATAGAACCCCCACACAGACTCGAAAGTAGGAGCATGGAGGGCAATCTTCAGAGCAGAATCAACTCCACAGCAGTGGTGGGCTGTTGGGTGCAAAACAGATAATGCACTCAGCTGGTAGCCAAAAGGAGGTTTGAGCCTGCTCAGAAACGGAAGTAGAGTCCACCCATGTTTCCGAAGTCTTTCTTCCAAGAATTGGAGATCGACTTCAGAAAACTCAGTCCCTGAAAACCCGATGGAGCACAATTCCACTCTGACATATGTGGGGTCACCATGAGTTGGAGTAACAGTGTGAACTTCCTGGCAACTGGTTTACTGGTTTAATAGTTTTCAGGTGATTGTATTGTTAAGTATAGTCGAGTCAGTTCTGAGTCATAGCAACCCTGGACAGGGTTTCTGACGCTTTAAATCATCCTCCCAGAGAGTGGCTGTCAGTATTGAACCGTTGACCTTGTAGTTCGCAGTCCAGCGTTTTTTGTATGGAGGCTTTATAAGATTTAGTAATATGGGGGTGGATTGTCACTATTATTTGTCCACTTCTGTTGTGTGAGAAGAGAAATGAGAATTACTCATCTTAATATAACACAGGTTGGATTCAAAGTCTTTTGAAAAGCCAGATGCCAACGTTTAGCATGGTGTGTGACATGTGTGTTTGTTCTTTGGTATTTTTGTTATTGTTACTGCTGTTGTTTCATTTCTTGGCTTCTCTGGTGAACTGGATGAATGTTATTTTCTGTCCATGTTGAGGGTTTTTTCTCTACTACTGTTTGTGTTGCGCTTCAGTTTCTAAAGAGTAGCCATTTGGTGTGAGCAGGGAAGGATCTCGTTCTGGGCTAACCTGGCATAGAAGTTCCAGCGATGATCTGTATTTAGTGCCCCATCAGTGTCGGGAGAACCTCACACTGCCCTGCTAACAGGGGTCCACTGTGGACCCAGCTTTATCTCCAAACTGGAAGGTTGTCTGAACATGAATAGATGATATCTGTGCTGCCCAGCACTTTGCTTTCCCTGTTGCTATTGTCAGATGCCATCTAGTTGTTCTGACTCCTAGCGACCCTATGTACAACAGAACAAAACACTGCCCTGTCCTGCACCATCCTCACAATTGTTACTACATTTAAGTCCATTGTTCCTGTCACTGTGCCAATCCATCTCACTGGGGGTCTTTCTCTTTTTCACTGACCCCTCATTTTGTCAAACATGGTTTTCTCCTCTTGGGACTCATCCCTCCTGATATATGGAAGACAAAGTATGAGAGATGAAACCTCACCATCATGGCTTCTAAAGAGTATTCTAGCTGTATATCTTCCAACACAGATTTTTTTTTTTTTTTTCTGGCAGTCCATTAAAAGGCAGTCCTTTCAATATTCTTCTCCAACACCAAATGCACCAATTCTTCTACAGTCTTCGTTATTCATTGTCCAACTTTCACATGCATGTGAGGCCATTGAATATAGCATAGCTTGGGTCAGGTGTACTTTAGTCCTCATATTGACATCTTTGCTCTTGATCATCTTAAAGAGGTCTTTTGTAGCAGATTTTCCTAATGCAATATGTCTTTTGATTTTCTGCCTGTTGCTTCCATGAGTGTTGCTTCCAATGCAAGCAAAATGAAGTTCCTGAAGCTCAGTAAAAGAACTTTCCAGAACTGGGGGCACTGACTGCAGAACTTCAGTGTTGTATTTAAAAAAAAAAAAAAATCCAAGAGCAACCAACAGTATTATATATGCAGTTGTAGATGCTATTGTTAGTTGTGTGAAGTCAGTTCCAACTCATGGTGCCTTTATAATGAAGCATGCAGTGGACTCCTATATGAAATGAAATGTTCATTTTCTTCCCTCTTTAACATGCATATTGTGATCATTTAAAGAAATTAACATCTGCATGAATATAAGGATGCACACTCTAGTGATGATTTTCCCAATAATAAAGGAATCCATTATCTGCTGTCTACATCCTGAGGTTGGCCCAGGACTGGGGAGTGTTTCATTCTGTTGTGCATAGGGTCACTATGAGTCGGCACTGACCCAATGGCACCTAACAACAACAACAATGTCTCGTTGTTGGGTGCAAGACCAGGCAGTGTTTTGTTCTGTTGCACGAAGGCTCACTCTGAATTGAAACTGACTCGAGGCACCTAACACCACCACCACCTTCTTGCTTAGAATGTTCTGCTTTCTCTAAGCTTACATCTCATTTGAAGGAAAAGTAGCATGTTGGCGTGGGCCATCCCTTCAAAAAGTTCTTTCTAGAACATCTACTCTGACCAAGAATTGTACTAGGCCTGGAGTTATGGTGATGGAGACCAAGAAACATGGACCAGGTCCCTGCTGAAGATGGCCCAGAAAGAGAACTAACTCCAGAAATACACATGCTACAGTGAGGAAAGAATAGAGACTGGAGGCCAGTCATTAGTGGAGTTAGGTTGTCCCTTAGGGATCTAGATAAGAGCCCCTCAATTTGCTTGGGATTGCATAGCTTTCTGCAGCCCAGCTCCAAGCTTCTGTTTCCAATGGAATGAATCCTTCCACATGCAGATGGTTTTTCCATATTGTTGATGTTGGATTCCCAATTAACAGGGTAGGGTAGGCACGGACTGTTTTGTGCTGTGTACTAATCTGTAGTGAACAATTTCACATTTTTTTCACATTAAAGATTCTCCTCTTTGGTATGTCTGGCATCTGTCTCTTTCCCAGCCCCACAGCACCTTCCTACAGAATCAAAGCCCCTATTCAAATTATGATCTTTGGCAGGGACACAGTAGCCAGTAAGCAAGGGAAGCACAGGCTTGGTAAGTAAGCACAAGTTTAAGCGCATGTTTACCTTGATTACTAGGTAATTCACCCCTGCATGTTGCCCATACCCTCTATTTTGTGTCTCATCAAACCCAGAAATGTACCTTAGCACCTCAATTCCCACGAAAACTGTGTCTCAAAAGACAAGTTTGTATGTAACAGACTATCTAATGGTGCCTGGGGGTAGAGGGCTAAGCAGACTCAGGAAGGAATTAATAGAAGGACTCAAGACTGATCATCATATTGCTGTGGTTAAGTGCCATTGAGTCACTTCTGACTCATAGCGACCCTGTACAGGATTTCCAAGAAGCAGGTGGTGAGCTTGAACTGCCAAGATTGAAGTTCAAACCAACTTCTCAGTCCAGGGCATTAACCCACAGCACCATACCAGAACACCACATTAGGCAAAAGCCTTCGGCCACCCACCCTGAAATTTTACTCAGGCGGTTTCATCCTGTGTCTTTTCCTTAGCACCACAGAGTGGCGCTGAGATGATTCCTCAAAGGATCTCAATTCCTGTCCCAGCCCAGGACTTCACCTTCTCCCAGTTCTGCCTGCCTCGGGCAACAAAGAGCATGGATCTGCGTGTTCAATATACCCTCTTCCTCCCCTCACAAATCTTCCAGTGGGACCAGGGGTGTTTGCATGTTTCGTCATGTCTGACCCCTTACATTCTACCCCAGGAGATGAGGAGGATACAGGTGTGGCAGGTGTATCGGGGCATAGTTGACTTGGCTCTGCCTCCTTAAGCCTCATCAGTCTGGATTTCTCTGCTGGAGTTGATGTTCTGTCCCAAAGGGCTACTTCTCAGGCTCCTTCTTGGGAGAACAGGCCATCACTAGGACTTACCTGCTGGAATACCCTCCTGGGAGGCCCTGTTTTCTCTCCATTCTGCACAGCACAGCTTGGTGCAGCTATTTACATCCACCACAACACCAACCCTGTGCTCACAAGCTCCACTTCATCGTGATTCTTCCCACCCATATTCTCCAGCTTGCCTTGGATTTCCACTATGACCCTTGTTTCCCTTAAACCCAACTTCAAGACATCTTTCCACCACCCCAGATCACTCACTCCAGGGTGTCCCTCTTCAGACTCCACCTTGGCCTCATCTTTCTCCCTTGTGACCTTTCCATAAGACTCACTGGAGTCTGAATAAACAAACTTTGGTACATACACATAATGGAATATTATGCTACCAGGAAGAACAACAGGGAAGCTGTAAGCCACCACATTACATGGATGAACCTTGAGGACACTATGTTGCATGAAATTAGTCAGTCACAAAAGGAGAAATACTGAAAAAAACACTATTGTAAAAGACTAAGAAAAAGAACCCATACTAAAAGGAGGGGGGCGGATTTATTGCTGGCTACCGGAATGTGGGGAGTGAGGTGAGGGCAGGGAAGGAAAGGTGGAGCACAGGGTAGGGAACAGACACAGAATAGTTTGGGTTCTGGGGAGGGGAGAAATAGAGAAAAAGGAGGAGAAAAATGGAAGAGCAAGGTGAATGGGAGTTCGTATGGCCTAAGTGGGATAGAGGTAAATAATGATGTATGCACAACCTTGGAACAACAAGGCTCTGGGATACAGGGACTGAGGCATGGTTTGAGTGGGTAAAAGGGGACAAATAATGTTAAGATGCTTCACTGTCTTTTGAATCTTGGTTTCCCTGGCATACCATTGTAAAATAGACACTTGAGGGTGAGAGAAAGGAATAGCCAGAAATATCACCATAGAAATCTTGTAAGTCCGTCTTCTGCCTATAACTGATTGGAATACCTAAAATGGGGCTACAACGTGCCCAGTGAAGGAGGCTTCCTGTGGAGCCTCTGCATTACATAAAACCGTGAGTGGAATCCTGAATCCCATCCAGAATCTTCTGAGGTGGGAAATCTCTACTTGAAAGGGCAAGCAGACCAGTCTGGAGTGGCTAGAACAGAAGATACTTCTTGAAAGAAAGACAGACAGGGAAAATACCAAACAGTAATGGCAGTCCAACTGACTATTACAAAACAAGCAAGTTGCTTGCCCAGGAGACATCAAGGCAAGCGGTCAGTTCCCCTCAGAGCAAACCCCCTTCCAAGACTATACATGAGCAGACATGCGGTCTGACTGGTGACCATGTTGGTCACCGATAAGGGGAAGTGAAGGGGAAAACAGCAATGAAACTGTGAGCTAAGTCCTACAACATTCAATAGACTCCTGTGAACCCTGGTGGAGACCTGGTTGGCCAGCAGTATGACGAGACCTGGGGACTCCTGGGCCCAGAGTCAGTGAAATGGCCAAAGAGGACTAGAGTGGAGAGTGAAGTGTCCAGCTGATAAGAAGAGAGGCCATATGCATATGAACACCCACATTTGCAGATAATACCCACTTGACCTGGCTTCCATGGCTGAATGATCTGAAGAAGAAAGAAGAGGACAAAAAGAGTAATCTGATACAACTTGATGAACTTGATCTACACCTATGGATGCAGTAGCTCAAAAGAGGGAA
>NW_006408632.1:405730-409962 GCF_000296735.1 Chrysochloris asiatica
AAAAAAAAAAAAAAAAAAAGAGTCTGTGGAGTCTTCTTTGTAAAAAGACTAATGTTAAGGCCAACTGTTGACAAATACATGTCCAACAGACCACTGTCTACTTTGCAATGATGCTTCTACTAGCCAGTAGACCAACGGCTGGCTGGGGTGGTGGATGCCAAGAATACTCCATGACCCTTTGGACCCTGAAACTGCTATTAACCTCACTGAGTAGATACATGTTTTTCCTTTGTGTTTGTCTAAAATGAAGACATATTGAACCAAAACTAATGTTTGGGCTACTGGAAGGTGTGCACATAAATATTTGTTTGTTGAAGCAAATGCTCAGTTTGACAAATATTTGATGACCTTCTAGCTAGAATGGTTCTCCTATATGTCTACAGATATGTAAAAAGGATCCCAAGTCAGCCTGAGTAGGATAAGGGTGATCGGTTCAAGCTTGCTTCCCTTTATCTTTTTTCCTTCATGCAAGGCCATAGGCGAGAACACTTTAGATGGACGTAGGTTTGAGTCCTACCTCTGCCACTTTTTTAACTGTGTGGTCTTAGGCAAGTTGCTTAGCCTGTCTGAGCCTCATTTTTTTTCAAGCACAGGATGAAGGTGCCATATTTGCTTCAGAAGGTCAGTGTAGGGTTGAAGGAGAAATGGAGCTTGCTAACTCTCAGAACATGTTAATTCTCACTGCCTTCTGTCTTACTTCCCTAGGATTGCCCTCAGAAAGAGCACATCTTGGGCACTTAGAAGAGCAGATATTTATGGTCTCACCATTCCAGAGGTGAATTCAGGGGGTCAGCAGAGCCATACTGTCTCTGAGGCTCTAGGGAGGATCCATTTCCATCTCCCCCAGCTTCTGACAACCTCAGGCATTCCCTGGCTTGAAGCTGCAGTGTAACTTCATCATCACCTCAACATCAGGCGGCTTTCTTTCCACTGTGCGTCTTTTCCCCTTTTATAAGGACACCACTCAGGTTGGATTACAACCTACCCTACTCCAGTATGTCCTCATGGTAACTGACCATGTCCTCAAAGATCCTATTTCCAAATAAAGTCAGAGTCACAGGTAACCAGAACAGCCAACAATTTCCACTGTGTCCCTCATTCCCAGGGAACTAGGCAGCCCCTGGCCCAGAGCCCCTCACCAATTTGCCCCAGTGACCTCTCAGGGGACGCCCCAGTGCTCAGAAGTTCTTCTGAGCATCCCAGCCTTGTTCAAAGAGCAAACTGTGGTCAAGTCAATTGTGACTCATAGTAACCTTAAAGGACAGACCTGCCTCTAGAGATTTGAAAAAGGCTGAAAATATTTATGAAGCAGACTGGCATATCTTTCTTCCCTGGAGCAGCTAATGGGTCTAAACTGCCGAGCTTTCTCCTGTGCCACTAGGCTCCTACTGAGGTCTAAAACTACCACAGGTGGAAATCAGGGAGCCAGCGAGCCCAAAAGCTTCCCTCTGTGGGTGACAAAATAGACCAGAGGAAGGCAGGGAATCTGTCTAAGACTGACCAGCTTGTCACATCAGAACCCAGGGTGGGATCCAGGTCACAGTTCATCACTTGCCCTTACACTGCCTTGTGATTTCTTAATTACCCTTACAGTCATTTACCTTGAGAAGTTCATTGGAATCACGTAAGCCTTCATAGGAATCTTTTAAGACAAGTCAGGTAAATTTTAGAAGCTCCAATTTAAAAAAAAAAAAATGTAAGTGCCATACCATGAAATAAAGCAAAGGAGGCAACAAAGGGATCCTATCAAAGTGCTGGCAGAGGGGTTTGTTCTGTGGACCTCCAGGCCCACTGTGTTGTTGTTCTTGTCATTAAGTGCCGTCAAGTCAATTCCAACCCATAGCGGTCCTGCATAGGGTTTCCAAGGATCAGATGGTGAGCTTGAACCACCAACCTTGCAGTTCAAACTGACTTTGCAGTCTGATGCATTAGCCCACAGTGCCACACCAGGACTCAGACCCATTGTATAAACTGTCAATACAAGGATGAAATTCATACCTCTGCATGTTTTCCTCTCCATCAAGAATCATAGGAGTTAGGAGGAGGCGGGGCTTAGCTAAGGTGGAGGTGCAGTGAAGTTCGCCATCAGCAATAACACAGAATACCAGGCAAAGCAGATGCAGGGTAGAGCTCCAAAACTCGGAACCACAGAGATAGGAGTATTTTAAAAGTTTGAAGTCTTATAGCTTTTGGAAATTGGAGCTGAAGTAAAAAAAATCATGTACTTTTTAATCTGCCCAGCCAGGCTCGAAAATCTGGAGGCAACATCTTGGGTGAGACCAAATGTCAAGACCAAGTGGGGGGAACAGAAACACCACAGAAAAATGCCGCTGGAACCTTGGGGCAAATGTGGACAATACACTTGGTCAGTTTTGCTTTGTTCTGATTTTTTTTTTTTATCTGGTCATTGGCGCACCCACTGTCTGCCCACCTCCATTCTGGTGACTAGAGGGGACACCCCCACCCTCACCACTGGTGGGTTCTTCTGCCACACATGCGCACAGATACTCAACCCAAAAGCAGGCCCTGAATGTTACTTATTTGTTTTTTGTTCTGTTTTTTAATACAGGAAAGGGCAGGACAGGGCTGTAGAGAGGGAAAGAGAGTTTAAAAACAAAACAGGCCAAAAATTAAATTAAAGCCTGAGGTATTGCATAACAACTAACACTGTCATCTTGAAATCTCTCAGGCAGCTTTGAAAGCAAGAAGCTGAAGAGAGGACATTAAAGTCATACTCATATTAGACTACAGATTTTTTTTTTTCCTCTTATTCTCTCCCTCCTCTCCCTTTTCTGTGATTAGAGACTGCAGTATTCAGTCTAGTTTTTGTTGTTGCTGTTTTTTAGTCTTTTTTTTTTTTTTCTTTCTTTCTCTAGTTCCCCCCCGCCTCCCCGTTGGTGCTGTTTTGCTGTTATATGCCCCCCCATTCTGCCTTTGGAGGACTCTTTGTCTCCCTATATTACACAAAAAGAGTCAGCAACTGCTGCCATATAGTCAAGCTACAATCACACTATAAAACACCAAAACCCAGGCAAGAACCAATACCAACTGCCATATACAAGGGAAACAGACAACAACTGTGAAAGTTACTCTGAGTTAAGCAATAAGAAAAGTGAAAAGAGAAGCCCACATCCTGATCGCATCTTCCTGGAAGCAATCAGAAACCATAAAAAGTACCAAAACACATACTAAATTAAGTATTAAGGCCACAGATAAACACTAAACATATCCAAGAAGCAAAAGCAGATGACCACATCAGCACATGTCCAGAAACAAGATAAAATGCATGAGACAAATGACCTAGAGGTAGACCTGGACTCCATGCTGGAAGGAGGGCAGGCCTTAGAAATGCCTGAGAAGGAATTCAGAAAAATGATTACAAAATGTTTCAAACACTTTACAATGGAGTTGAGAAAAACCAGAAAGAAGTCAGGAAAGTGCTACAGGAAGACACACAAAACAACGAAAGCAACCACACACACACAAAAAACAAACATAATGGCAGCAATTAATCAATACCTATCAATAATTACACTGAATGTAAATGGATTAAATGTGCCTGTTAAGAGACAGAGGGTGGCAGAATGGATAAGAAAACAAGATCTTTCAAAATGCTGTCTGCAAGAGACACATCTCACACAGAGACAAAAACAGATTAAAAGTCAAAGGGTGAAAAAATATATACCAAGCTAATTGCAATCAAAAACGAACAGGAGTGGCAGTACTGATCTCTGACAAAATAAACTTTAAGGCAAAAAACAGCATTAAAGATAAAGATGGACATTATCTCATGATTAAAGGGACAATTGAACAAGATGAAATAACCATTATAAATATCTATGTGCCCAATGAAAGAGCTCCAAAATATATAAAGCAAATTCAAATAGATTTGAAGAAAGAAATAGATGAATCTACAATAATAGTGGGTGATTTAAATACACCACTTTCAAAAATAGATAGAACAACCAGAAAGAAACTTGACAAAGACACAGAAGAACTAAACAACACAATCAGCCAACTGGACCTCATAGATGAGTACAGAGCATTCAACCCAACAACAGCACAATACACAATCTTTTCCAGTGCACATGGAACATTCTCCAGGATAGACCATGTTTTAGGCCACAAAACACATCTCCATAAATTTACAAATAGCAAAAAACTATAAAGCATCTTCTCAGACCACAATGCTAAATTAGAAATCAATAATAGGAAGACCAAGGAAACCAAGT
>NW_006408632.1:410837-411501 GCF_000296735.1 Chrysochloris asiatica
TCATGAACATAGATGCAAAAATTCTCAACAAAATACTAGCCAACAGACTCCAGCAACACATCCAAAAGCTAACACATCATGATCAAGTGGGATTCATATCAGGGATGCAACGATGGTTCAACATTAGAAAAACAATCAACGTTTTCCACCATATAAATAAGGAAAAGGAAAAGAACCACATGAGCATATCGATTGATGCAGAAAAGGCATTTGACAAAATCCAACAACCATTCCTGAGAAAAACACTCAACAAAATAGGAATTGAAGTGAAATTCCTGAACATAATTAAGAGCATATATACAAAACCAATAGCCTACATTACTCTCAATGAAGAAAAACTGAAAGCCTTCCCTCTGGGAACAGGAACCAGACAAGGATGTCATTTGTCACCACTCCTATTCAATATTGTGCTGGAAGTCTTAGCAAGAGCTGTACGGCAAGACAGGGAAATTAAAGGCATCCAAATTGGCAAAGAAGAAGTAAAACTCTCCCTATTTGCAGATGATATGATCCTACACGCAGAAAACCCCAAAGACTCAGTACAAAGGCTACTAGACCTCATTGGAAGATTCAGCAAAGTGGCAGTATATAAGATCAACACACAAAAGTCAGTTGGATTCCTTATACCAAAAACGACAGCATTGAAAAGGACATTAGGAAAGCA
>NW_006408632.1:413180-433599 GCF_000296735.1 Chrysochloris asiatica
AAAAAAAAAAAAAAAAAAAGATTCATAGGAGTTAGCTACTTGAAACTTGATTTAATACACAAAACCATTAGGTGCTCAAGAGTAGAGGAAATGTTTTATTCCATTGATTTGGCTTTAAATGGGTGTCTACAGAATATCTACAGGATATGTAGAAAAGACCATAGAAAAATCAATGCATTTGAGTTATGACACTGGAGAGATAAATTGAAAATATCATGGACCACCAGAAAAACAAACAGATCTGTGTTGGAAGAAGTACAGCCAGAATGTTCCTTAGACGCTAGGATGGTGAGACTTCATTTCTCATACTTCGGGTATATTATCAGGAGGGACCAGTCCCTGGAGAAGGGCATCGTGCTTGGTAAAGTGGAGAGTCTAAGAAGAACAGGAAGACCCCCAACAAGACGAATGACACAGTGGCAGCAGCAATGCCTTCCAGTGTAACACAATCACGAGGAAGGTGCAGGAGTGGGCAATGTTTCATTCTGTTGTGCGTAATAAGGTGGTTATGAGTTCTAACCCACACAATGGCATCTAACAATAGCAGCATAGTGAAATTACATTCTGAAGTGGATTTGTGCAAGACCACGCAGGCTGGAGGTCAGCAGGAGAGTCTGCTGGTCCTGCAGCACCTCACCAGACTCTAGAACTCACCTCCTTTCCGACCTCCACAGCTAGAAAGACCATGGAGTTACGGCACACCACCACTTGGGGTGCACACCTTCCTGTCAGTCAGCCATCTCTAGGGAAGTTGGGGGACAACAGCTCATGTGAGTTTAACCTCATGACAGAAGTTGTCTGATCATAGGCTGCAGAAGGTGTGGTATTCCCCAGAGTCTGGCACTGTGCCTGGCACACAGGAAGACTGTTTCTCTTTGAGTCACATCAGAGAGGGGGAGTGAGTTGTCTGAGGTCACACAGCTAGTTGGGAACTGTGCTCCAAGCATTTCAGGATGGATTCAGCAATCAGTCAACAAATATTTATTGCGTACGTGCTATTTCCCAGGGACTGTGCTAAGAGCTAAAGGTGCAGACAAGAACAAAATACAGCATGTCCTTTGCCCTTCTGGAGCATATTGAGTCTACTCTAGCAGACAGACATTAAGCAAATAGAAAGGAAGTTAGGCACAGCGCTAAGAGAAAGGATCAGGCCAGGGGCGGATCCCCTCAGGAGTTCACATGTTAGAATGAGTAGCCTTGGACTTGTGGAGAAATGACAGGGTGTCTTGGGTGAGGGCAGAACATGTGTAAAGTGTAAAGGGCCTGAGGAGGCTAGCATGTCAGGAGCAGAGGGAGAAGGGAAGAGAGGAGGGAAACAGGGCCACATCACAGGACCCTCCTGAAGGGTTTCATGGTTGGGGGAACTGCTGGACACTTAGTAAAGGTCCAGCACTGGCTGGAGGGAGGAGAAGGGAGTTGGTGGAGTGATAGGACATGATAACAGATGGTCCCTGTTCCTCACCACATACGTGAGTGTGCAAGCCACCTGCCTCCCCAACCTCAGTCTCTTCCTTGTGATGTGGGGATGATTGAGCCTCGCAGCACTGCCGAGGCTTAGATGACTGCAAGATGCCTAATGCCTGGCCTGGGGCTGAGCACACACTGCTCTTCTTATCTGCACAAAATTTCTCACTAACCATTAAGGACCTAGGGGACTTACACTTGTTGTATTGGTGGTGGTGGTGGTAGTGTGCCGTGGAGTTGGTTCCAACTTAGAGCGATCCTGTACAGGGTTTCTAAAGCTGTAAATCTTTACGGGAGCAGAAAGCCTCATCTATCTCCTGAAGAATGGCTGGTAGTTTAGAACTGCTGACCTTTGGGTTAGCAGCCCAACTCCTAACCACGATGCTACCAGAGCTCCTGTTGTTGTGTTAGGTGCCGTCGAGTCAGTTCCAATTCATAGAGGCCAGATGTACAACAGTCCTGCACCATCCTCACCATCGTTATGCTTGAGCCCATTGCTGCCGACACTGTGCTAATCCATCTCGTTGGGGGTCGTCCCCTTTTTTCCTGACCCTCCACTTTACCAAACATGATATCCTTCTCTAGTGACTAGTCCCTCCTGACAACCTGTCCAAAGTATGTGACATAAAGTCTCATCATCCTTGCTAAGCTACTTAGAACCTGACTTTCCTTTTTGTTTTAAGATGGAGAGAAGGTCTTAATTTTAATATAGTCCAAGTTTATCGATCTTTGGTCCTTTGTTTTGTACTTTTTGTGTCTTACTTAAGAAATCTTTCCTATCCCTCCTTGAGTCCCTAAAGATATTCTTGTATGGTTCTGAAGTTGCATTTTTATATCTAGGTCTTGAATCCATCTGGATTCAAAGGTGCCACCTAGAAAGTGACTTTTGAATCTTCTACTATGTGTGGTGCTGTGGGTTAATGCACTGGACTGCAAAGTCAGTTTGAACTACAAGGTCGGCAGTTCAAGCTCACCAGCCGCTCCATGGAAACCTTATACAGGGTCGCTGTGAGTCTGAACTGAAAGCACTTAACAACAACACTATGTCTTGGCTGTGTGATGTTGAGTAAATGAGTTCTCCGTGATATCCCTGCCTGACAAATGAGGTTAGGTGTAATCATCTGACCTGCTATTACAGTTTTCCAACCTCTGACCCGTGACACTCTAGTAAGTGTGCTGAGAGCTGCACAGACTCCACGTGTCCTACAAAACTCTCTCAATAGTCCACTTTTTTTCTTCTCTAGAAACAAAACAAAACACCTCAAGGCAGGTCTTCCATGGCCCACTTCCTGGCCACAATTCCACTTTAAATCACTGTTCTTTGACATTTTAATTTTAACTGCATTGCATGCACCCCGGCCAAGGGATGGGAGGAGAAGCTTCAGTAACTAGAATCCTTATTAAAACCATATATCCAACTCCACTGGCATTTCTGGAAACTCCTACCTGCAGTACATTTAACCCTGATCTTTAAAGCTTTTAAGCCTGCATTTAAGGAGGTGCTGAGAGGTACCGTCGGTTTGCAGGTTATTGGCTAACATAGTAACACAGGACTCACAGTGGAGAATCATTCTGCTGCTAACTGAACAAACAGTAAGTGGTTTGAACCCACCAGCTGCTCCTCAGAAGAAAAGAGCTGGCAGTTTTCTCCAGTAAAGATTGTTGTTGTTGTTGTTAAGTACCATGTGTCAGTTCGCCCCTGTGAGGAGTAGTTGGTAGGTTTGAACCTCCAACCTTGCAATTCAAACTGACGTTGCAGTCCAGTGCTTATCCTACAGTGCCACACCAGGACTTCCCTGTAAAGACTTTTGTAGTTGTTGTTAAGTACCGTGGAGTCAGTTCTGACTCATAGCGACCGTGTACAGGGTTTCCCAGGCTATAAATCTTTACAGGAGCAGAAAGCCTCATTTTCTCCTGCGGAACAGCTGGTAGTTTCGAACTTCCGACCTTGTGGTTAGCAGTTCAATTCGTAACCACCTAGGAAACCCATGGGACAGTTCTACTCTGTCCTGCAGAGTCCTGATAGGGTTGCTATGAGTCAGACAATAGCAACAACCCAACAGGTAGACAGCAGCCACGACCACCACAGCAACAGTTGGAAGTACATCCCTGAAAGTGAGCTGTTGACGTTAAAATCTTCCCAATCTTCACCTTTCTTACTGATTATTAGAACAATTGAGCATATAAAACTCTTAATCAGTCCAACCTGCTGGGAGTTGCCCATCCAGTGGTCATAGCTCTTTGGAAGAACCCAGACAAGGCCACACCACTGGGGAGGAACCAGGTGCACAGAGGTGGTGGTGGTGCAGGGAGCAGAACCAACTCAAGGCCATCTAAGGAAGCAGGTGTGCACCTGACCCGAACACTAGTGGTGGTGGTGGTGGTGGTGGTGGTGTGTGTGTGTGTGTGTGTGTGTGTGTGTGGTGAGAACCACAGGAAGAAGCAACATGGCCTAAGAAAGACTGGGAGGACTTGCAGAAGGACAATCTTGTACCAATTGGGTCCCTGCCATAGGCAGACTCCAGCTGGTCTCTCTGCCTTAGTGGGGTGACCACTCAAGGCTCACCTGTGTGGGTTGGAGAGACAGTTCCCAGAAAGGCGCCCCCAAGAGCTGGACAGACAGAGAGAGGGGCACGATGATCACCTCACACCAGAAGCAGTGGTGGATGGATCCTGAGCTGTGCTTCTGGAAGGAATTCTGGCTGTTTTGTGGAGCCTGGCTTCCCTGGAAGGCCCAGATCTGTTGCTTGTCAGCTGCATCAGCACATAGGGTTTATGGTTTTCTGTATTTATTTTCTGGTTCTGGCTCCTGGCCTGCATTTTTATTCACAAGAAGGCATATGAGAGTTGGAGCTCCAGGCTCTCAGAGACATGTGCCTGGCAACGCTCAGGGAAATAAAATTATAGCCTCGGCTCAGGCATTTTGTGCTTACAGATTGTTCCTACAGCAAGAGCAGCTGACTCCAGGGAACAATCCCTGCGGTACTGCCCTCCCCACTTGAATACAATGTTGTAATCATTTAGGGGGCTTGCGCTGCTTTCACTAAAATGTTCTTTTTTTTTTAATTGAACCTTCTGAGTACTGTACTTAGAAGACATTTTTCTTTGTTTCCTGTAACATACTTCGAGAGATGTGAGCGCCTTGGAGCCAGCCTCCTGGTTCCCAGCTAGCAAAGCTCCTTTGCCTTGAAATTGCCCCTGGTTGCCGTACACTGGAGTAGGAAGAAGAGTGTCTTAGATTCCTAGAGCAGCTGAAACAGAAGTGCCACAGGTGGGTGGCTTTAAGGAACAGAAATGTATTTTCTCACAGTTTAGGAGCCTAGGTTCAAACTCAGTGCTGGCTCTAGATGAAGACTTTCTCTGTGGGCTCTTTAGCCTGCGCTCCTTGGTTCCTTGGTCACCTTCATGGGGTGCAGTTATCTACTTTCCCACTTCTCCGCTTCCTTGCTTCTCTGCCTTGACTACTCATTTTATAGTTCCAGAGGGATTAGCTAAAGACACACCTTTCCAAGAGGTACCTCATTAACACAACAAGTAAAAATCCTTCCAAATGGGAATACAGCCCTGGTAGTGCAGCGGATTACAAACTATGCTATTAACCTGAAGGTCAGTAGTTCAAATCTGTTGGAGAAAGATGAGACCTTCTGCTTCCTTAAAGATTTATAGTCAGATTGACCCCAAACCTGACTCTGACCCCACCTGGTCTGACCCTGATGGAGTGACGCTGCTACATACCGCTGAATCTCTACTTGGTACAGTCATACCAGTCCTGACAGAATTTGGGGAGAAGAGAAACTCCTTCTCTGATGGGGACTGAATGTAAG
The DNA here is from genome assembly GCF_000296735.1 of Chrysochloris asiatica. Taxonomy (NCBI): domain Eukaryota; kingdom Metazoa; phylum Chordata; class Mammalia; order Afrosoricida; family Chrysochloridae; genus Chrysochloris; species Chrysochloris asiatica. The sequence goes on from NW_006408632.1 coordinate 418,469, forward strand.
GGCCAGTGTTCTCTCAGAGCAGCACAGTGAGTGCTGGCCTTAGCTGTGGCCAAGTCCACACATAGCCGCTTCCCTAGGCTGGACCTACATTTGTAGTCTCATGCAAATCCTATCGACTCACCAACCCTGGAAACCCAAAACAACACAACATGACATGATTTCAGTAGCTCTAGCTGAGGGTGGGGAGTAATATGAATGCCAACCCCAATGTTAATCCAAAGCTGTCTAACCTGACCTAAGGCACACCCAGCTCTTGTCACCACTGCCACACACGTGTACGCATGCAGACATATGCACACACACATATATACATGCAAACACACTTATGTACACACACATGTATACACACACAAACACACATACACATGTATCCATACAGACACCTACACACACATACACCTATATATACATACAGACACACATACACACACACACACACACACATATATATATATATAGAGAGAGACACACACACGTATACACAAGACACACATGCACATATATATAGACAGACTTGCATACGCACACACATATATAAGATACACTTATATACACACATGTACAGACACATGTACCCATACAAACACTTGTGTACACACACATACACCCATATGCACATACAAACACACTTATACACACACACGTACATGCACACACACATATATATATACAGACACGCAGGCACATATATATAGACACACATGAACATATATATAGACAGACTTGCATATGCACACATATACATAAGACATACTTATGTACACACAGACACATATATATATAAGCAGACACTCACATAGGCATATATATATATATACACACACACTTGCATACACACATATATACAGACAGACACACTCATGTACACACACATACACATACTTCCAAATGCATTAGGTGATCTGCTAAACAAAGAGACACTGATCTCCCACCATTCTACAAAAAAGAAGACCACCATTTTCATATTGCTTTGCTTTGTTTTTGTTTTCTTAATATTCCCCAGCTCAAAGTCTTAAGCAAGATTCCGTCTGTACTTGACCAGTGAAAATTTCAGGTGTGATTTTAAAAAAAATTAAGTGAGGACAAACGTAGAGGATAACAGACTTAAGGTGAGTTTGAGAATAAAAGATAACTAACGTGGGTAAGAAAATGAAAGTTTGGTCAAAGATTCGTTGAGATCAAACAAACTGGGTCTGCTTTAAGAATCAGAAAATAGAATCACAGTTTTTGGTTTACCTGCTCTGAAGCACTGTTTGGTCTTTAAGAATTTTGAAGCTTAATTATCCAGGGAAGATATGTCTGTAACTGTCAGAATCTTCTCTGTTACAGGTGAAAAGAGACACTATTTATCACCATGTCCCCATAATTAACAGGGAAGTCCTGTCAGAGTCAACCCCATCCCTTCCCATCAGCAAGAGGTCCCAGGCCTCACCTGCCTAAATTCAGATCTGGGTTCCTCAGGGGTGTGAGGACAACTTCCAAGAGGAGTGGGAACTGATCTGATACCCAAAGACCTTATCCATAATGTTGCTAGTTGTCATTGAGTTGAACATTCCCATGGAAGACAAAAGAAAACATTGCCCAGTTTTGTGTCACCTTCATGCTGAGCCCATGGTTGTAGCTACTGTAGTACTGTAGTACTTGCCAACATATATCTCCCAGCACTATATTGGACATCATTTTGTTGTGATCCATAGGATTTCCACTGGGTGATTGAAGCAGATTACCAGACATTTCGAGTTTGCCTTAGTCTGAAAGCTCTACCAGAACCTGTCCATCATAGAGAACTCTGCTGGTGTTTAGAATACCAGCAGAATAGCTTCCAGCATCACAGCCACACACAAGTCACCACAGAATGACAGACAGATAGGTGGTTGTTAGCAATAGTTAGTCAGGTTTAGCCCTGAACTGTGTACTAAATCAGAGAATGCACTAAGCCAAACTAGGGAGCTACTTCAGACATGAAGTCAATCTGTCATATCTGAAAGCTTTTCTAAGGGCACCTTTTACCTTATTGTAGTTTGTTGTTATTAGGTGCCGTCAGGTTAGTTCCGACTCATAGTGACCTTATGCATAACAAAACAAAACACCACCCAGTCTTGTGCCATGCTCACAATTGTTGTTAAGTTTGAACTCATTGCTGCTGTCATTGTGTCAGTCAATATGCCTGCTTGTTGGAGGATGTCTCCCTCTTTTTTCAATAACCCTCCACTTTACCAAGCATGATGGTCCATCTCCAGGGGTGATTCTTCCAGATAACATGACCAGAGTATAAGAAATAAAGTCTTACTATTCTGGCTTCTAAGGAGCATTCTGGCTGTACTTCTTCCAACACAGATTTGTCTGTTCATTTGGCAGTCCATGGTACTTTTAATATCCTTCTCCAACATCATAACTCAGATGCATTGATTCTTCTCCGTCTTCCTTATTGTTTAATTTTCACATGCATATGAGGATACTGAAAATACCATGTTGTTGTTATTGTTAAGTGCCCTCAAGTCGGTTCTGACCCATAGTGACTCCGAACAGGGTTTCCGAGGCTGTAAATCTTTACGGGAGCAGAAAGCCTCATCTTTCTCCCGTGGAGCAGCTGGTAATTTCGAACTGCTGACCTTGCGGTTCGCAGCCCGATTCGTAACCACTATGCTAGATTAGCCGAATGCAATATGTCGTTTGATTTCTTGACTGGTGCTTTCATGAGTGTTGATTGTGGATCCAAGCAAAATTAAGCCTTTGACAACTTCAGTCTTTTCTCTATGTATCATGATGTTATTTAATGGTCCAGTTGAGAGGATCTTTGTTTTATTTATGTTGAAGTGCAACCCATACTGATGTACAATCATTTCCTTCTTCTTTATCAGAAGCATTTTAAGTCCTCTTCACTTTCAGCAAGCAAGGTTGTAGAATCTGCATATCACAGGTTGTTAATGAGTCTTTCTCTAATACCGATGCCATGTCCTTCTTCATATAATCCAGCTTCTTGGTTTATTTGCTCAGCATACAGATTGAATAAGTATGGTGAAAGAATACAATCCTGGCACACACCTTTCCTGATATTAAACAATTCAGTAACCCCTTGTTCTGTTCTAGTGACTGATTGTTGGTCTCTATACAAGCTCATGAGCACAAATAAGTGTCCTGGAATACACTCTTTGCAATGTTGTCCATAGTTTGCCATGGTCCACACAGTTGAAATCCTTTGCATAGTCAACAAAGCACAAATAGACATCTTCTGATAATCTCTGCTTTCAGCCAAGATCTACCTGGCATCACCAATGATATCGTGAGTTCCACATCCTAATCTGAATCTGACTTGATTTTCTGGCAGTTCCTTGTTGATGTGCTGTAGTCACCATTCGTGAATTCTCTTAAGCAAAAATTCCCTTGCATGTGATATTAATGGCATTGTCTGATGATTTGCACATTCTGTTAGGTCACCTCTCTTTGGAATGGACACAAATATGGATCTCTTCCAATCTGTTGGCCAGGTAGCCGTCCTTCAGATTTCTTGCCACATATGATTGAATGCTTCCAGTACTGCATCAGTTTACTTATAACCTTAGACCCTGGTTAGGAGCCAAACCTAAGGAGAGGCAAGCTCTTTTGAGTACAGACAGCTCCTTTTCCCACCCTGCCATTAAATCCACTTTAGTGGTCTTCATGGGACAGACATGCAGTCTGTTTCCCGCCTTCTCTGAGTGCCTTCATTCCAGCCTCCTGCCGTCCGTTAACTTCATTTCCAAAGATAAAGCAGGGACATGAAAGCTACTACCTGCTACAGGACAAAGGGGAAATAGGAACACATAAACACACACACAAACACATACTCGTGACCATCAGCATGTTAGAGGGAACAAGGAAGCAGCTCGTGCCAATGAAGGAAATGAAATACAGTTGCTGAAGAGAACACTCATTCAACAGCATGCCGTTTCCATCACAGAAGAGACAGTCTGTGATTGGTGTTCCATTATTAGCTCTGTATCTGGAGCACAGGCTGTGCTTTACTTTATCCCAAAATTATCACAGAGGGCCATTGGCTGGTGCTAGCTAAGGAGATTGATTATAGATGCTGCAGAACACACAAGAGATTACAAACAGCCTCGCTTCAGCTCAGGACTGTAGTGTGGAAAGAAGACGGCATCTGACAGAGTCAAGGAAAGCTCTTCAAGAAACAAAATCGCAAACCCTCTTTGCTTGTCTGCAAAGCTGACAAATTTGACTTGTCAGATGCAAGTTCAACTTATGGACAATTCACTAAAGACTGATAATCTCCATAGCAACTCCTGTGCTCAGAAGACTTAGACAGAGAGAGCAGCTTCCCAGAGTGCTTTTCTTTTGCTCAATCCACTATGTCACCCTAATTAACAGAAACCGAACCTGGGCTTTGGTTGAAATCATTGGCAGACATTCTTTAAAAGCCTGAAGGCATCTCAGCACCTTCTCTTCTATTCACCAGCCTGTGCCAGGACCAGCAGACCTCCCACTTGACAACCTCTTTACCTGACTTGTGTTAAATGCTTCAAGAAGCACTTCTGAATGTGGCTATTTCTAAAGTCATGTCTGGTGAAAAACTCTGAAAGTCTTCTCTTGACATCATTAAGGTGTCAGAAACTGGTTCTCAATGAGGCCAGGGCTGCATTTCAGGACTATTCCAATTCCTCTTTTTAATTGGTTTTAAAATTTTCATATCTTTAATTTCCAAAGCTTTCTCCTGCAGAATAAAAAATAGTGTTTTGAAAACTCTCTCTCTCTGGCATTTTGTTCTTAGGCTAGAGATAATGGTTCCCTTCCAAGGCTTGTTTTGTGCTATGATTTGCCATGCATGGCAGAAGGCCCAATGCACAAAAGAACAAAACACTGTCGCTACTCAGTCTGCTCTCCTGCCATTGGTCGTGGATCAGCCTGCTGTGATCTATAGAGTGTTCACTGCTGGTTTTTTTGGAAATTGATCCCTAGCCTTTCTTCCTAGTCTGTCTGAGTCTGGAAGCTCGGCTGAAACCTATTGGGCACCATAGCAACATGTACGTGTCCAAGAGCATGACGGGACCTTGACTAAGAATCGAATACTGGTTTCCTGCCTGGAAGGAGTGAATTCTACCACTCAGACAGCCTGGGTTCATTTGGGTTTGGTGACTTGATAAGAGTGAAAAGTTCATTAATTTTCACAGGTTTAGAAGTACTTTTTCCATGCGAAAAACATTACTTGTGGTCCTCACCCAGCAGTGCTCAATGGCCTTGTCCAACAAGAGAAGCTGCCCCTCCACTGTGGGCACCAGACTGCAGACTTTTGTGCTCAGGGAGCTCAGCCGGCCTCTACTGCAGCGTGTGCAAGTCTCTAGCTCTCAGCTTGGTCGGCCACTGGACAATTACCCCCATTGTCTTCAGGCTAATGAAGTTTTGGGTCAACACAGTGATTTCAAATATCTCTTGGGGGTCTCTGTCCCTGGACAGACAGAGTCACATCACATTTGTCAGAAATGCCTCCTTCTTCCGATAGTGAGTGGGAGGGATTTTAATCAATCACACTATCCGTTGTTGCCTGTCTGAAGGAGCCATGACTCCCACCCAGACTGTGGGTGTGCATGTGTGCATGTGTGTACAAGACTGTGGGGTGGGGAAGGAAAGTCTTGCTTTTGTATGTATAGCCACAGGATGGAACATCAGTAGGCTTCTGGGAGCATTCGTTTCAAGGGGTTCCACCTCAACCGCTTCCTAAGGCCCCCTGAAGCTTTCTTTCCCAACCTCAGGCTCACTGACGTTTTCCAGGTACTGCAGAGAAGTTAGGTTAATATATTGGAGGCCAGCTTTGGGTACCATGTAGATCAAGATGAAAATCATGAAGTAGACCAAGTTGGCCTCCGGGTTTGTCCACCTCCAGTTTCTCCTCCCCACACCCACTCCAGGGAGTCACCTCTACATCATTCCCACCCATCAGCTCCACTTCTGTGTCTTGCCTTCAGACTATTTTTCACTAAAAGAAGAGCAACTATGAAAACAGTCAAAGTTAACTTATTTTTAACCAGGACACAGTGCCCAAAGTCAAAGAACTAAGCCTCCAGTTATGGAATTCCTTGAAGCAGGTGGTAAGTCCAGATGGCAGCCAGCATCACCTATACACCAGGCAGGTGACAGGATTTCCAGACATACTCCTTGTTTAGACATGGAGTTTCTGCCCTCAGTAACATTCCTTTGAGCAGCAAAAATGATTCTATGCCTTTCCAGAGGTCACAGTCTGGAGGCTTGGGGGCTGCATTCAGTCTGGAGATGTGTTTTCTTTGGCTCACTTCCGGGTTTAATTTTTCTTTTTTAGAATGCAGTCCTGTCACAATGTAAAAATCAGCATTTTGCCTGGCACATAGTATATATGTTCCTTTGCAGTTCTATGAGTATTTTGCAACTTCTCTCAGAAAACAGGAGACCTGGAAATACTGGCCCCCACCTTCCTACCTAAGGATACTGAGCAGAAGACCAGTCTCCCTGTTGAGAGGGGGCACATGTTGTCCCATTCACTGTCATGTCTTTCTGCTCTGCTGCTTGCTCCTCTATGCCGCCAACATAGCCCAGCGATGCCAGACACAGAGCCACTCTATCATCTTGGAGGAAAACCCCATTGTCTCTTATTCTGGAAGCTGATATTTCTGGTGCGGTAATGTAGCTTCATAGGGGACTTGGATATAGATGAGTCAAATGTTGGATATCTGGTTGATCTCACACTTTTGACTAGGTCTCCAGTGGATTGGGAATGATGGCGGTTATAACGGAGACATTCTCCCTTGCTTCTGCTCTGTTCCTATAAGGAATGCCTCCTGTCACCACAAACACAAAGAGGACTGTTAGGGAGGGGCTGTGTGATGGGCAGCCAATGTTTGCGCAGCCCAGAGTAAACATTTGAAAATCGGACGTGGATGCACTGGGTGCCTGCTACGTGCTAGGTTCAGCAGGAGGTGATGTGGTGGGGTAGGTGCCCAGTTTCAGAGTCAGCTCTGTGGCCTACCCTCTCAGAGCCTAAGTTTCCTCATCTGTAAAATGGAATCTGACTCCTAGCTCCCAAGTTTATGAGGCTCCCCTGGGCATGTGTAAGATGTGGTGCTTAAGGAATCTTGTTGGTGGCCAACTCTATTCATCAGGAAATGTGGGTTATGAATACACCCCAAATCCAGTGACTGAACCTAGTACCAGTTTATCACTTGTGTAGGCTTCGGGCCTGTCTGGGACCAGGGATGCATTACCATATCACCCTCACATCAGGAGTGTCATAAGTGTTTGTGGCTGGAACAACAGGGCATGAGCCCAAAGGCCTTTTCCCCAAAGGGACCCTCATTCCCTCAGCTCACATTTCATTGGCCAAAGCAAATCACAGCCACATCTAACTTTCAGGAATTTGGCCCCAAGTCTTAGGGTCCTAAGTGCCACTACACCCCTTACAACACTGCTGGTTCCTCAGCATCAACACCGGTGCCACTGCTCACTTCCGAGGACTCTTCCTGGTGAGGTTTGTCCTCGGGAGTTGGAAGAATCCTACTTCTTCAAGTGTCAGACCTAACACTGAGGTAAAAATGTTGCATTCTCACTGAAAAGACCAAGACCAGATGTCCTCTTTCTCATACTGACAAAGACTCTGTTGAGACTTTTCTATCAGATGAGCATCTGAGCAAAGTCCGATATTTACTTGACCCATCCGCATGCATTACGGTTTGCCTCTGATGCCAACAGCAGCTGCCGTGTTAAGTCAGTGAGGTAAGGCTCTGCTCTACTCGAGGTTCTTGTTCAACTTAAAAACTCATTCTCCTATTGACTTTAGGTTATTCAACCAACAGTGAATGCGACTGAACACTGCCAAGTTGCACAAGGTTGGCCTTTTTTCACTTCAGCCTAAAGATCTCTCTGGAGGTTGGTTATAGATACCTGTAGTGTGATCAAGAACTACCAGAAAGTATAACTTCTACTCACAGCCCATAGCTTATTCCCTTAGAGGAAGAAGAAAGTGCTGATTTTGCATGGCCATCAAACCCCAAAAAGTGTCAACTGTACACAGTGTGGCCGTTCTAATACCCACCCCTCAAGTACAACACAGTGTCATCCTGGGACCACTCTAAGAAAGATAGGAAGAGCCAGTTCATAAGACTACACTGCTAAAACAAATCACAAACGCAGAACAAACACAACTGAACAAGAAGATCCTTAGCTGCATTGCATAGTGCCTAGTGGAGATTGGAACACTATCTGATAAGAGGAAGAAATCATTTTGAAATATTCTCAAAGATGACAAAGCCCATTGTCTTCAAGGTGACCACATGAGTGACAGAGTACAACTGCTCCAGAGGGTTTGATTGGCCGCAATCTTTATGGAAGCCGATTTCCAGGCCTTTATTCTGCAGCGCTGCTGAGTTAGTTTGAACGGCCAACTGGTTTGTGCCACCCAGGGACCTTCAAAATGGCAAGCAAACCAAATCAAACCCACTGCTGTGTACTCAATTCTCCATAGGGTCTCCAAGACTCTGGTGTAGTGCTGTAGGATAAACATTGGATGGCTAACCACAGTACTGGTGGTTCAAAGCCACCAGCCACTCCTTGGGAACCCTGTACAGAGTCACTATGAGTCAGAACCAACTTGACAGCACTTAACAACAGCAAGCTTTATAGGAACTCTAGTGATGCTGTGGGTTAGGCGTTAGGCTGCTAACTGCAAAGTCAGTGGTTCAGATCCACCAGCTGCCCTGTGACAGAAATTTGAGGCTGCTCCCATAAAGATTTACAGTCTCAGAAATCCCATATAGGGTCGCTATAGGATCATTATGAGTCAGAATTGACTCAGGGAAAATGGATTGACCTTTAAAAAAGCAGACTGCCCCATCGTTCCCTCTTGAGGAGGCCAGCGGGTTCAAAGTTCCACCTTCCTGTTTGTTTAACCATTGCCCTACCGGAGTCCCACAGAGATGGAAAACAAGACAAAACCCCTATTATTCCTCCTGTTGTTAAGGACTTGCCCTGTGCCAGGCCCTGCTCTGAGCACCTTCTGTACGTCACCTTCTTTAAACTCCACAACCCGCTGATTGCTGCTGTTTGTTGCTAATTGCCGTTGAGTTGGTTCCGACGCATAGTAACCCGCTATAGGGTAGCTACTATTATATTTCTGCTTTACAGATGGGGATTTCTTTGTTCCTCAGATGGTTCTGAAGTTACAAATACACTGCAAGGACTGCCTTGGCTCCTAAATACCCTCATCTTGAGCCTTGGCCTATGTATGAAGTGGGACAAGGGCATCTTCAGACCAGGCGACTGTCCTGATAGGACCAGCCCTTCTAGGAGAAGCCCATGTGTCTTTGCTTATCCTCTAAGCTGTGAGGACTGGCCCAGACTAGGTAAGTACTACCCTCCCTACCTCCACGACAAACTACCTTAAAGAGGACAGAAATGTCACAGAGCCGTGATTCAAGGCATGCAGCCCAGGCTTTGAGCCACTAAACAGTTCTGCTGCTTCCTATTGTACTATGATTATATTATAACCCAAATTCAAAAGACCACCCACTGTTTCCTTTATTGGCTCCTTCAAATAAAGTGGTCACGCTGGTAGCACAATCCCCTAAGGAAATATAAAATGAGCACTCTAAAATAAATCTGAGGACACACCCGGCCACAAAGTGGAAGGAGTTTTATACCAATACAACTGAGAACTTCTTGCCCAGCAGTCTGACTCCACCCACAGCAATGGCAGTGTCTACGCTCCCTTGATCAGGCCCCAAGGGATCTGGGAGCTGCAGTGAACCTGGTCAGAGGCCCAGTCAGGTCTCAAACTCCCAAAGTAGGAGCTTGGCCTTTCCTACCTATTACTGGCCATTCTGATAAATCTCTGGCTGACTGTGAACCATGAGGACGGTAGTTCAAACCCACCAGCTGCTCCTCGGAAACCCTAGACAGGGTTGCTATGAGTTAAAACCTACTAGACGCCACTTAACAACAACAATAGCAGCAATGTTGTTGTTGTTACATGCCATCAAGGCAGTTCTGACTCACAGAGAACCTGCATAGGGTTTCCAAGGCGGTAAATCTTTATGTGAGCAGAAAGCCTCATCTTTCTCCTGAAAAACGGCTGGTTTTGAACTGCTGATCTTGTGGTTTGCAGCCTGGCTTGTAACCACTATGCTACCAGAGCTCCTTTTTAAAAACAGTCACATAAAATGCTAGGAGAATAACATGTAAACGGTACCCCTTTTCACACAAGTTGGCCTCTGGGGAACCCCTCTTGCTTACTTACTCTCAAGGACAAATGAGGTGGAAAACTGATACTCAAACACCAAGAAGGGAGAAAGGATTTTCGCATTTTACTCACCATCCATGGGATTCATTTGGAGAGCACTTTAGGAAGTATTTTTAATCAGTGGTGGCACAGTGGCAAAGCAATGGGCTACCAGATGAAAGATCAGTGGTTTAACTCCACCTGCCACTCTGAAGGAGACCAGGTTGTTGTTGTTGTTGTTAAGTGCCGTCGAGTCGGTTCTGACCCATAGTGACCCTGTACAGAGTTTCCAAGGACTAGCTGGTAAGCTTGAACCACTGACCTTGCAGTTCAACCGGCTTTGCAGTCTGGCACATTAACCCACAGTGCCACACCAGGAGAAAAGGTTACAGCCCTGGAAATCTTATGGGGCAATTTTACTTTGTCAGATAGGGTCACTGTCCCTGAGAATCAACTCCACAGCAACATTTCCTTCCTCTTCTTCTACTTTTTAAATAGGGACTCCTTCCCCAGGTGGTACAAAAGGTTAATTCGCTCAGGTTAGAATCTACCCAGAGGTGTATCAGAAGAAATGCCTGGTGATCCACTTCTGGAAAAATCAGCCACTGAAAACCCTACAGAGCTCAGTTCATAACCCAAGAAGCAGACATCGTTCACACCACTTTGGAAGAACCCAAATGACTACAGTGGATTGCACAGCATCATTTGTCTCCTATGGAGCCCTGGTGGGTTCAAACTGCCAATCTTAGAGTCAGCCACTCAGCGCCTAACCCACGGCACCACCCAGGCTCCAAGAGGATACTACGGGGTTTAAAATCAGGAACAGTGTGAGTCAGAGTTGTATCCCTTCACCACACTTGTTCAATCTATATGCTGAACAAATAATCCAAGAGACTGGACTATATGAAGAAGTATGCAATATCAGGATTGGAGGAAGACTCAGTAGCCACCTGGTAGGTTTGAGCAGCCGATCTTGAGATTAGCAACCCAACGTTTAACCCACTGCACCACAAGGCTTCCTTCAACCTTGCAGTTGTTGTTGTTAAGTGCCATCGAGTCAGCTCTCACTCAGTGACCCTGTATAGGGTTTCCGAGGAGCTGTTGGTGAATTTGAACAGCCGACCTTACAGTTCAAACTGACCTTGCAGTCCAGTGCTAAATAAGATTAACTTTCCAGTGTGGCAAACTTGAACTGGACGCCAGTGCCTATGTCTCCGCAAGTCGTGTATGACAGTTGTGTCTTGGGTTTGCTCCCTTTTCTGGTTGAAATTTCTTTGATTAGTGTTGCTTTGCACCATAAAAGGAAACTGTGACTCTTTTTTGAGGCACGACTGAGGATGTGGACTGCTTCACCATGAAGCTGAACATCTCCTTCCCAGCCACTGACTGCCAGAAACTCATTGAAGTAGACAATGAACACAAGCTTTGTACCTTTTATGAGAAACAAACAGCACAGAAGTTGCTGCTGACTCTTTGGGTGGCAAGTGGCAGGGTTACATCCCACATCAGTGGTGGGAATGACAAGCAAGGTTTTCCCATGAAGCAGGGTGTCTTGACCTATGGCCGCATCTGCCTGCTTCTGAGTAAGGGGCATTCCTGTTACAGACCAAGGAGAACTGGAGAAAGAAAGTGCAAATCTGTCCTGGGTTGCATTGTGAATGCCAACCTGAATGTTCTCAACTTGGTTATTGTGGAAAAAAAAGAGAGAGAGAGAGAGAGAGAGAAATATCCCAGGACTGGCAGATACAACTGTGCCTTGTCACCTAGGGCCCAAAAGAGTTCACAGGGTCAGTAAACTTTCCAATCTCTAGTCCTGGTGTGGCGCTGTGGGCTAATGCATCAGACTGCAAAGTCGTTTGAACTGCAAGATTAGTGGTTCAAGCTCACCAACTGCTCCTTGGAAACTCTATCCAGGGTTGCTATGGGTTGGAATCGACTCGACGTCACTTAACAACAACAACAACAAGAAAGAAGATGATATCCACCAGTATGTTGTGAGAGATCTACTGAACAAAGAAGGAAAGAAACCCAGGATCAAATTGCCCAAGAGTCAGAGACTTGTTACTCCACGTGTCCCGCAACACAAACGTCGGCATCCTGCTCTGAAGAAACAACACACTAAGAAAAATAAGGAGGAGGCCGCAGAATATGCCAGGCTTTTTTGGCCAAGAGGATGAAAGAGCCAAAGAAAATCATCAGGAACAGATTGCCAAGAGACAGAAGCTGTCCTCTCTGAGAGATTCTACCTCTAAGTCTGAGTCCAGTGAAAAATAAAACAGATTTCTATGTGTGACAAATAAATATGCTCATATTTAACAAAAAAAAAAAAAAAAAGGGGGGGGGGTGGGGACTGTGAAAATCAAGAGGAGAAACTGAGTGAGAAGAAGTTACAGTGGGAGACAGAAGCCCAGGCCAAGGCACTGAGGTGTGACAGGGAAGAGCTGGGCTGAAGGTGAGAAGCGATGAGAAGGTGAAAGCTATAGCTTCAGGGGACAGCCCAACCAGGACGGAGACTCTTGTTGACTCCACATTTGTTTTCGTTGTTGTTAAGTATCCTCATAAAAACTGGACAGAGTCTTGAGGACATCCAGGCATTTCCTACCTCACCACCAGGAGCAGAGCCCTGTCTCAGCTCCACTCTGCCCCTGACTCTCTATTTAGCAAAATTCCAGTCAGCAGCTCCCTCTACCTCTGGCCTTAAGTGAATCCCAGAGTCACACAGAATGCTAAGAATTACTCCTTTCCAGTTTCTGGAATTGGGTTCAAAATACTGTTGTTGTTAAGTGCCACTGAGTTGGTTCCAACAGTTCAAACAGTTTTGCACTCTGGCCACAGCGCCACACCAGGACTCCATAGGTGCCTTTAAAAATTGTTCCACATAATTTTCAGGATGATGTATATTCTCCAAAACCTCCATCAACAGATTGTCCCAGCAGCCAGGCAGGAGGGACAATGTCAATACATTGCAGATCAGCGTAGTGGTTACAAATCGGGCTGCTAATCTCACGGTCAGCAGTTTGAAACTACCAGCTGTTCCGTAGGAGAAAGATGAAGCTATCTGCTCCTACAGAGTTTTACAGCCTCAGAAACCCTGTACAGGGTCACTATGAGTCAGAACCAACTCCACAGCACATAACAATAACGACAACAACAACTGTGAGCATGCCAAGGTCAGAAGTTTGAAGCTACCGGGCATTCTGCAGGAGAAATATGAGGCTTTCTGCTCCTATAAAGATTTACAGCCTCAGAAACCCTATGCAGGGTCGCTATTTGTCAGAACCAACTCCACAGCACATAACCACCACCACCACTGTGGGTATGCAAGGTCAGTAGTTCAAACCAGCCATTCCTTGGAAACCCTATAAAGGATCGATTTGAGTTGGAACCAAAACCAACTTGATGGTACTTAACAACAACAACTGTGGGCATGTGCCCAGGAGGCAAGCAGACTACAGGTCTTCCCTCTACAATTCTGGCTGAATTCTCTTCTCTTCTGACTTGGCCATGGACCTACCAGCCCAAATGCTAACTCATAGTGACCCCACATACAACAGAACAAAACACTGCCTGGCCCCGTGCCATCCTCACAATTGTTGTCATGTTTGAACCCATTGTTGCTGCCACTGTGTCACTCCATCTCGTTGGGTGTCTCTGAAGTCCTGATGTGGTGCTGTGGGCTAATGCGCCAAACTGCAAAGCCATTTGAACTGCGAGGTCGGTGGTTCAAACTCACCAACTGCTCCTCAGAAACCCTATACAGCGTCACTATGGGTCAGAACCGACTCTACAGCACTTAACAACAATAACAACAACAACACAGCCAGATTGTTTTTGATGATAGTACCACAACAAACCGGTTGCCTGTGAGCTGATCCTGACTCAAACCCTATAGGAAACCCTATAGGGTTTCCAAGATTAAATAAATGGTTGCAGAAGTAAGCTGCTGCGTGTTTCTCTGAAACAGAACTGCCAGCCGGTTTTGAAAGTTAGTACCCGAGCACTTTAAGCATCTCACCACCAGGACATCTTGATAGTGTTGTTGTTAAGTGCTATCTAGTCAGTTCCAACTCATAATGCCCACGAATAGGGTTTCTGGTGAGTTTGAATGGCCGGCCACTGTGATTCAAACCAATCTTGCAGTCCAGACACAATACCCTACAGTGTCTCCTTAGGACAGATTTTTTTTTCAATCCTCAGAGAAGAAAACCATTGGTGAAGAAAGGGTCAAGAGTGGAAGAAAGATGTTTATCTAGGAGGATGAACCCCTAACTAAGAGCCTTCCCCTCCATGCTCTAGCCCTCCTTAATGACTGAGTATGCCACATACAAAACTTAAAGAGATAGCTGAGCATCACCTTATAACAGCAGTAACATTCTGCATTGAGTGGAATGCAGGATTTCAGATTCCAGTCTCCAAAGGAGGCCTAAGGGGAAATGGGATGGTGAATTCTTGCAGACTCAAGCCATGTTAAGTCAGCATGGAGATCCATTGATTTTCTGCAGTATATTTCCAAGGCAGAAAGGGATGTACTTTTTCTACTGGTGGGTGTCTCCCTTTGGGGAGCCTTGTTGACAAAGGGTCAGACCTAGCCCTGTCATTTTCAGAGGTGCCAGAAGAGCAGGGCAGACAAGTGCCCTAGTTTTCCAAGGAGCAGACTGTGTAAACCATAGGAGGGGACTGCTGATGTTAATCTCTGGCAGGACTCTGAAATGAGTTAGCAAATAGCGTCTGGAGATAAAGTCAGCCTTTGTCCAAAGATCAGTCTCTAGACCAACTCAAGTTACCCTCAACTCCAGACCAAAAAGCAAGCAATAAACAGTAAGGCTTTCCAAGAATTAGGAGCAAAGAAGTTTCTGACACTTCACAGTAAAAACAACCTCAAAATTCTCCTGAA
>NW_006408632.1:444035-452783 GCF_000296735.1 Chrysochloris asiatica
TCCATAAACATACCCATATACACCTATTTGCTTAGTGACCATCTCGTTATCCTACATTCACATTTATGGCAATAGTAAAAAAGTTACTACCTATTTTGCACATTTTGATGTACCTCTGACAGTAAGAAGCACTAAATTTTGAGATAAGAATAATGTTGGCTATAATGGTTAAGGTTATGTATCAACTTGGCAGGGCCATACGTCTCAGCGGTTTGGCAGTTCTATAATGAAGTAGTTACCCTGCATTTTCACATCACAATGATGTTTTCATAATGACCTGGTGTCTGGAGCTCACCATGCTGATAAGGAAGGAGTAGCATAGAAGTAAGGTGTGTAGATACTGAATTATTTTCCAGAACTCCTATTAGTCAGTAAGACAAGGGACCAACAGCTCAGTAGAAAACTAGATGAACAAGATGAACAGCTGCTTCATGGGGGGGTGGGGGGTGGGGCTAAGAGGTGGAAATACATAAAGAAAAAGTGGAGGAACTCTCACTTTATCCATAGACTATAAATTGTTTCCAATGAGAGTTTATTCTTACATTAACTCATAAATCTTATAAAAATCATGAAAATGTTTCCTGAAGATTAAGCCAAAGCAATCTGATTTATTAGTTTGCCAACAAGTAGGAAAGAAAAGAACTCTTAGTCTACAAAATATGGGCCCTTTTGTGTGAAAGCTGAGCAACTAGGGGGAAGTTTCCACTGTAAGGCATCTCAAAATCTAGAAGGATCTATGCACATGAGAAGGGTGATCTCCAAATACAGAGCCCCTTCTGACCACAATCCTGCAACACTGGCTGCATCGTGTTAAATGTCAGCCTTAAAAGTGCTGTATACCATCACATCCCACCTTCCAATGTACATTTTCCAGCCACATTGAATTTCCGAAGATGACACTCCATTTAGAAAGAGGCTGGAATGAGCTTAGTGTTTTCAGACTAAACACCAAGCATCAGCCATAGTCTTTGTCTCGCCCTCTTTTCTCACTTTGATTTTTCTTTCTTTTTTCACCCCTTCATCATTCTTTAGGAGTCCTGGTGTGGCGCTGTGGGTTAATACGTCAGACTGAAAAGCTGTTTGAATTGCAAGGTCGGTGGTTCAAGCTCACTAGCTGCTCCTTGGAAACCATATACAGGGTCACTACAGGTCAGAACCAACTCAACGGCACTTAACAACAACAACAATCATTCTTTAACACTGAGTTTCTGGACATCCAAGAGACAATGACCAAGGACTCTGATCTCAGTGTGCAGTGGAGAGGAGGGTCCCAGTCAGGGAAGTGAGGGACTCTGGAGGTTGATGTTGGTAAGCCTGGGTTTTTCCTGGAGGGGTGTCATATTTCCCTGTCAGAACCACACCTTGCTGATATAGATTTATGCTAGCAAGAATCCAACCCTTTCTTTCCCAGTCTCTATCACGTGTCCCTTCAAAGGCTTCAGGGCTTCTCTCAAAGGGAAATGAACGTTTCCTGAATCCTTGCTATCTGTTGGGACTCTGCAAGTAAGTTACACAGGTGCTGTTTGATTTCAATTGGACATATCTCCTTGAACCACGTGGTGTCTTCACTACTGAAAATCAAGATCGCCATTTCATTTGCATCATGGACACATAATCAACCTATCTGAGCAAAATCATGATGAAGGGTTCCCATGATCTACAAGGTTCTGACTGAGCAGGGAACTGAGTTTTTTCTTTTGAAATGGATAGATAAGGAATTACTCTACTTCTCAGAAAAGTGTGTGCCTTCATCCCACAAGTGTTGCGCTTCTTCTTCTTTTTAATCTATAGATGGAACTCAGTGGCACAATGGTTAAGCTAAATTAAAAAGTTGGCAGTTCAAACCCCTGAGCTACTCCACGGGAGAAAGAAGTGACAGTCTGATTTCTTAGGAAGTGACAGCCTTAGAAATCTTATGAGGTAGTTCTACTCGGTACATACGCACATGGGGTCCTCTTGAGTCTGTATAGACTCACAACTAACAAGAACAAAGCCCACAATGTCTCTGGTCTCCTTCCAGACTACTCCCTTCACATATTCCATGTACTTGTCTTTCTAGGGCTCTATTTGTTGTTGTTGTTAAGTGCCGCCGAGTTCATTCTGAACCATAACGACCCTGTATAGGGTTTCCAAAAAGCAGTTGGTGGGTTTGAACTACCGATCTTCTCTATTACAGAAGATGCATTTTGTGTTTTGCAATGAAGCACTAAGTATTAGACTTCTTTTATAAAAGAACCCATATACAACTTAAGGAGTCCTGGTATGGCACTGTTAAAAAACACAGAAACATGCTATGTTATTAGCTGCCGTGGAATTGCCCCCAACTCATGGAAACCCCATGCCGGAGAACACATGAGCATCCCTATGATCAGTTGTGCAAGCAGTTCACCAGAACTTTCTTCTTAGCTTGTCTTAGTCTTAAAGCTCTGCTGAAACCTGACAGACTGGGAGTGGCTGTGTGTGAGGTGCATTGGCCAGGAATTGAACCCATGTCTCCTGCATGGAGGACAAGAATTCTACCACTAGACCACCTCTGTCTCACAAGGAGAAAGCAGTCCTGGAAATCCCCAAAGTAGGGACATGTCAGCAATGAACAACTTACACTACTAAATAACAGTGTTCTTTCCAGTGCGGCATGGAGGGCACCCTTGTCATTGGTTTCAACTGTTACTAAGAGTAAGCTTTTCTACCACTAACAATAGACAGACAGACAGACAGACAGATAGATAGATAGATAGATAGACATCATGTTCAAAATCAAAGTTGAATCTACTCACATCTCTAAAATATAGAAATTTGTGGCTCTTACCCACTGCCACAGAATAATTTCTGACTCATAGCTAGCCTGTATAAGGTTCCCAGGGCTGTAAATCTTTACAGGAACAGAAAGCCTCATCTTTCTCCCAAGGAGCAGCTGATGGGTTTAACTGCTGACCTTTCAGTTAGCAGCCCAGTGCTTCTCCTACAGCGCCACAGTCTCCTGTTTCTTACTTATAGCAAGTCAGGCTTCTGGCCATTATCTTGTCAATAACAGCCAGTCCCTGTGCACAGGTATCTGTGGTCCTGGACTGGAAGGACTTGGGATGAATCTGGAATAGAGCAGAATTCTGATTGATCATTTTGTCCACATTTCTAACCCTCAACCACCTGCCATGGTGGTGGTGGTGGTTATGTGCCGTGGAGTCGATTCCAACACATAGCGACCCTGTACAGGGTTTCCAAGGCTGTAAATCACCTGCCAAAGATGCTGTCAAGTTAGTCTCCTTGTCTTCTCCTTGGGTTCCTTTCACCTTTGATTTCAAATCCTTCTCCTGTGCATGCTCTAAAGCTCCCTCACTCTCAGGAGTCTCTCTCTTTGACACCCAAAGCACCGTCTCTTTGGTTCTTAATAATCCAGGGGCTTTCCTGTTTGGCAGTAGCACTGAAGTCTTACAAAGCCATCATCCTCTTAATCCCCAAAGCTTCCAGATTCTGCCTCTGTTGCCCCCCAATGCTTTCTGGACCCCAGGTCAGAGGGATGGGACACTGCACTTAGAGTAAAACTCCATACTCTTCAGCATGGAGTCCTGATGTGGCGCTGTAGGATAAGCACTTGATCACAAGGTCAATTTGAACCACAAGGTCGGTGGTTCAAACTCAACAGCTACTCCTCAGATACCCTATACAGGGTCACTATGGGTTAGAACCAACTCATCAGCACTAAACAACAACAACCCTTTATCATGAAGTCCTGGTATGGAAGTAGGGTAAATACTGGACTGCTAACCTAAAGGTTGGTGGTTCAAACCCATCAGCTACTCCACAGAAACACTATGCAGGATCGTTGAGTAGGAACTAACTTGAAGTTGAGTATGAACTGACTTAACAACAACAACAACAACTGAAGTTCTGGTGTGGTGCTGTGGGTTTATGTGCTGGATGGCAAGGTTGGTCTGAACTAGGTGCTCTCAGCTATGAGCCAAAACTGACTGCACAGCACTTAACAACACTTTGTTAGCATGGACTCATTCATGGCCCATCATAGTTCATATCACCATTCTTTCCGTCCATCAGTAAGCTCTGGCTTTGCTTGGCACACAGTGCACCCCAGTCCTGCTCAGGGAGGATGGCTGTGTGCTTCAGTGATGTGAGATCAATACTGTAAGGTGCGGTGGGGAGTCTGGTCAGGGTGCTTTAGGACAAAGGGGCGCATGCATTTCCTAAGCAGAACTGGTGCAGGTGCCTGGAAGGTCTGGTGAAACCAGGCCCGCTACCTCATGATGAACTAACAGCTATCTGCTCCCCATGCACCACTAGAGCTTTTGCTTAACACTGGACCAAACAATAACTTGTTCACTTTTCATTTCAAACTCAGCTTGAATGTTTCCCACTTTCATGTCACTCACTGGAAATTCCCCTGGCCCTAAACCTGGATGATCTGAACTGAGAAACGGCTCGGCTAGCTCCTGGACACAGGACTTTTATTTTGTTAACTGTTGTCTCCCCTCCTCAGTGACTGGTGTTCTGTTTGGGAGTCTCCCTGGGTGATGGTTCTACCAGATAAAAGTTGTAATGAGAGTGGGAGGGCTGGAGAGGGGAAGGATCAGACCTGTGAAAAGGCTGGGCTGAGAGTAAACAGAGACCGTCTCCAACCAATTGTCTAGACCGCAGGGGCACGCAGTAGGTCTGCAGGATGACTCAGACCCCTCGGGTGAATGCTCCCTATTCATAGGTCCAGCCTTTTGTTTAAGTTTGGACCTGCATTTTGAAGATCAGGAGAACTGGCTGAACTGGTCTGGCAACTTCCCTGGACCAGGGAACACTTCCCCCAGGGCAAGTACTCAGGTGAATGGAAGTCATCAATATTTTCTGTGCAGTCCTAATCTGTGATTAACTTTTTATCTCTGCTGTGAAACAACAGCCTCTCTTTCAGAATGCTAACAATAAGTAAAGCAGACTGCCTGGCTGGGGGCTGTTTCATGCAGGGCTCTGACATTTAGCCACTCTGAACAGAGATAGCCTGGAAAAAGTATTGGAAGCCCCCAGAGAGAGCCCTGAGGACCCAGGGAAGGTGGAGGGGATCTGATGTGAAATGCAAGGCCCAGCCCTGGCCTTTTTTATGCAGTATACCCAGATTGTCTCCACTTTAAAGTCAGTTTCCCCTATGCTCCCACCTGAGTTAAGACTGAGGAACCCAACAGAAGCTTCTGCTTGATTGTGATCCTGCCTCATCCAACCCTGCTTGGAATCCCTCAGTGAGCAGGGATGTTCCCACCTCAGAAGGCCTGGTATCTGCTCACCCACCTCCATGCCCTCACCTCACAGGAGGGAGCCTCTTCATGGTCCATCCTCAATGAAGCTTGGCCCATAGAGTCGGAGCTATTTTCTGAAATTCATTCACATTTGTTCCTGTCACACCTCTGATGAAGGTTCTTACTATCAGGATGCTTGACTCTGGCACTCCAGGCCCTTTGCATTCTGACTAGGACACTGGGGTTCTTAAACTCCAGGCTGTCCCCAGAGGGTGGGAAACCTAACAGGTGGATCATGTTGGTGAAACACAGGCTCATTTTGCTTATCCAATTGCAGCCTCACAAATGAGAGACTGGGGAGTGGTGGGGATCTGGGCCAGATCTAGGTTCTTGAGGGGAATTTTAAGGTAGCAATAACTCTCAGGACTCTATAAGTATGATCTCAGCACCTGAGAGTGAGTGCCTCCTTTATGGTTGAGCAGTGAATACCTGTCTCACTAGTTTTACTCTAGTCCTAGTGGGAAGAGTGTTGAAATGAGCCATGTTGTTGGTGTTAAGTGCCTCTGAGTCGGTTCTGACACATTGCGAACTTGTATAGGGTTTCCAAGGAGCAGCTGATGGGTTTGAACTGCCAGGCTTGTGGTCTGAAATCCAGTACTGATCCTACAGCATCACACCAGGAGTCCATTGTTGTTGTTGTTAAGTGTAGTGGAGTAGGTTCTGATTCATAGCAAACCTGTATAGGGTTTCCGAGGAGCATCTAGTGAGTTTGAACTCCCAACCTTGTCATTCAAACCATCGTTGATTATCATACAGGGCCACACCAGGACTCCAGGTTCCATGGACGCCCCACGCCCCAAACACACAAATGTGCAGCTTCAGCCAATTGCTGTCTAAAGGGAACACAGCTTCACAGCTGCCAGATTTCCCCAACCATTCTGTTTGGAAAGGGAATAGGAGTTTCTGGTGTGGCCACTGTGGGTTAATGCGTCAGACTGCAAAGCCATTTGAACTGCAAGGTCTGTGGTTCAAGCTCATCAGATGCTCCTCGGAAATCCTATACAGGGTTGCTATGGGTCAGAACCAACTCAATGGCACTTAACAACAATGCTATCATAGGAGTGTGGCAGTGTGGGTTAATGCGCCAGGCTGCAAAGCCTTTGAACTGCAAGGTCGGTGGTTCAAGTTAACCAGCTGCTTCTAGAATACCCTATACAGGGTCACTATAGGTCAGATTTGACTTGATGGCACTTAACAATAGCAACAACAATGCTAGGTATTGACTAATCAAGCAATCAAACACTTAGGAAACAAAAAAATTGGAATACAAAAGTATCTAGCATAATTTAATAGTTATTTGTGTGTGTGTGTATGTGGAAAGCACTATAACCAAAGATATAGGACTTATATACAAAACCAACAGCCAACATCACTCTCAATGGAGAAAAACTGAAACCAATCCCTTTCCAAACACAAATCAGACAAGGATGCCCTTTATCATCACTCCTATTCAATATTGTACTGGAAGTCTTAGCCAGAGCTATAAAACAAGAAAGAAGTTAAAGGCATCTGAATTGACAAAGAGGAAGTAAAACTCTCTATTTGCAGACGATATGATTCTATTACTTAAAAAACCCCAAAGACTCAGCAAGAAAATTATTGAGACTCATTGAAAGATTTAGAAAAGTGATAAGGCATAAGATCAACATCCACAAATCAATTGGATTCTTTTATTCTAACAAAGAGAGTTCTGAAAAGGAAATCAGGAAAAATAATATCATTTACAAGAGTCATCCAAAAGATGTAACACTTAGGAATAAACTAACAAGAGAAACAAAAGACCTATATAAAAAAAGCTATAAAGCACTACTACATGAAACCAAAAGACACCTACAAAAATGGAAGAATACACCATGCTCATGGATATGAAGACTTAACATGTGAAAATGTCAACACAACACAAAGGAATCTGTAGCTATAATACAATCCCAATTCCTGTTCCAAAATATCCTTTTAGAGATGGAAAAAAACTAATCACCAACTTTACATGGAAAGGAGAGAGACCCTGGATACGCAAAGCATTATTAAAAAAGAACAAAGTAGGAGGCTTTTCACTTTGGAATCTCAAAACCTACTACAGCCACAGTAATCAAAACAGCTTGGTACTGAAACAACAACAAAAGACACATAGATCAATGGAACAGAACTGAGAACCCAGAAGTAAATTCATCCATCTATGTTCAGTTGATCTTTGACAAAGGACTGAAGCACATTAAATGGGGAAGAGATAATCTCTTCAAAAAATGGTGCTGGGAAAACTGGAAATCCATTTGCAAAAGAATGAAACAAGACCCATATACCACACCATATATAAAAAAACAAGCTCAACGTGGATTAAAGACCTAAATGTAAAACCTAGAACAATAAAAATCATCAATGAAAAATTAGGGACAAACTTAGGGGCTCTGGTTCATGATACAAATACACAATTAAACATAACTGAAAACACACAAACAGCAGGAGACAAAATAGATGACTGGGATCTCCTAAAACTTAGACAATTATGTACAACAAAAGTTTTCACTTTAAGAGTAAAAAGAGAGAGAGGACTTCAGGTGCTTCCCTGACCAGGTAGCTCAGGTAGGGCAGTCTCAGGGAAAAGGGGTGGAATCGCACATAAGAAATCTCTATCTAGCAGACAGACAGCCTTCGAACAAACATAAGATCTTATATTTCAACATTCTGAACTCGTTTTTTTAAAAGATCAAATTGCTGAGGAATTACAGGCATCTTGAGCTTTTGCCTGCCTGCACGCAGCTCCCGCTTTCGCGCCCAGGCCAGCGAGTGTCTCTGCCCCCTGCAGACCTTGGAATGCAGGGCTAGAGCAACCCCACTTAGACAGCTGCATCTCCAGAGAAAAGGAAGCACAAACTAACAAAGCCGAACAAATAGAGAGGGATATCGGCGCAGATATCGGGAAATTCAGGGCACCCACGGTACAGAGAGACTGAGAGAGGCATTTTTTACTTCATCAAATATGGACACTACCTCCCTGCAGCCAACACCCCCAGCCCTCTACTGCCCCGGCCTAGACCAGCCCTATGCCAAGCCGCCGAGGCTCAGGAACGCCCAAGGCACAGGCCTGCCCGCACTGAGGCCAAGGCCTGCCCTGAGGCCCAACCCAACCACAGACTGGTCACAAAGGCCCAGGCTCAACCAAGGCCCAAACCGCCTACCTGCCTCACGGAACAGATGGTCCACAGCCCAGTCGCCGCCAAGGTCCAGGACCCTCAAAGCCCAACCCACTGCATAGCCAGGTAGCTGAGGCCCAGTGCCCCTGAGACCCAACCCGCCCTCAGCCTGGTCCCCAAGGCACAGGCCGCCCAAGGCAAAGGCCCCCCGAGGCCCAATCTGCCCAACCCGTCTGCTGAAGTCCAAGCCGCCTGATGCCCAGCTGCTGATACCCAGGCCCTCTGAGGCCCAAAGCGCCCGCCTGAGAACCAAACCACCAGCCTGA
>NW_006408632.1:460489-467392 GCF_000296735.1 Chrysochloris asiatica
CAATAAGAAGACAAATTATCCAATTTAAATATGGCAAAGGACTTGAACAGACACTTCACCAAAGAAGACATACAGGTGACCAACAGACACATGAAGAAATGCTCATGATCGTTAACCATTGTTATTAAGTGTCCTTGAGTTGGTGCCAACTCATAGTGACTCTGTATAGAATTTCCAAGGAGCGGCTGGTGAGTTTGAACTGCCAACATTGCAGTTCAAACTGATCTTGCAGTTCAGCACATTAAACCACAGTGCCACACCAGGACTCTATTAGAGAGATAAAAATCAGAACAACTCTGAGATATTATTTTACCCTAGCATTAATAGCAAAGCTATTAACAGAAAACAAAAAATGCTAGCGAAGGAATGGAGAGTATGGGACCCTTCTAAGCTACTGGTATCATGGTAAAATGGTGCAACTGCTGTGGAAAACAGTATGGAAATTTATCAGAAGGCTAGAAAGAGAAATATCATATGACCCAGCAATCTCTCAAGAAATAAGAGACATGACATGAAAAGTTATATGCACACCCATGTTCATTGAAGAATAAAGATAAATCTGGAAAATACCACATAACATGGAGGAATCCAGAGGGCACTATGTTGAGTTAAATTAGTTATTCTCAAAGAGACAGACATTATATGAGACCATTGCTGTAAAAAGTTAAGAAAAGGTTTTCGTGGTATAAGAAACATGCTAAGATAGTTACCAGGGTAGGAGGCTAGCGTATACACATGTGCTAATGTGGGCGATGGAGAAGGCAGTTCAAAAGAGAAAAAGAAAAAGAAATTGCTTGCTTCATTTTCTCTTTTCATGTATTTGAAAGGAAAGCAAAGAAGAAAAGAAAAAGCATATTAAAAAAAAACAAAGATGAAATAGTCATTTTGTTTGGGAATTCATGAATCGTTTTTAAAACTAGCTACACATTAGGTTCACAAAGACTCAATAAACATATTGACTTGATAAAAAATTATACAAGTCATATCTTCTAACCATAATTCAATCTGAGAACTTAAAATTCACTCCTAGATAACTAATAGGTTAAAGAGGAAGTTAGTTGCATTTGAAATTATAATTATTTGGAATAGACAACAGAAGTTCTATGTATTAAAACTGTGGATTGCAACTTAGAGCATTTAAAGGTGACGCTATAGTCTTAATTAATTTATATTAAAAGCTTTAAGACAAATTAAAATAAATGAGTGTTCTAAATAGGAACTACAGGGAACTTCTTTAATGTGACAGAGATGTATCAAAATATCTAGTAAACGTCATAATTGTGACATTTTGGAAAAGTGTCCACAGCACCGGAAACAAGACAAGACTGTCCATAATGCTTCTGTTCATCAGTATCCTAGAGATCTTATTGCTGCTGTTGTTGCTAAGTACCAGGGAGTCAGTATAGGGTTTCTGAGGAGTGACTGGTGGGTTTGAACTGCCAACCTTGTGGTTAGTAGTCCAGTGCTTGTCTTACAGTGCCACACCAGGATTCCAACAAGCAAAAGAAAACTTAGACTATTATGTACAACTAAAGATTTCACTTTAAGAGTAAAATGAGAACCACAGACTGGAAAAAATTTTGGACAGTGACATACCAGACAAGGAACTACTCTCTCTACAATTTAAAGAACACTTCAACACCTCAACAAGAAAGGCAATTTGTCCAATGTGTTAATTATCCAAGAATTAACAAAGAAAAAGTAAAAATGTCCGTCTTTGAAGGAAAATGATTATCTACATAGTAAATTCAAGAGAATCTTCAAATGCTTTACTAAAATAGAAAAAGGGCCCTGCAAAATATTGGATGTAGGATTCACATTAAAAAGAAGAGAAAGAAAGAAAAGGCCAAAATGCATGTCAGAAGAGACTGAAACTTGCTCTAGAATAATGAAATAAAAAAGCAGAGCAGAAAATATAAAAGAGGGGCTCTAGAAAACATAGTAAAGTCTTATAATAAAATATGCAAAGACTTGGAGTTAGAAAACCAAAAGTGAAGAACAAGCTCAGCATTTCCCAAGCTGAATGAACTGAAGAATAAATTCAAGACTCAAGTGGCAATATTGAAGGATTCTATAGGGTCACTATGAGTCAGAATCAACTTGATGGCAGTGGGTTTGGATTGGAATATGGAAAAAATATTAAAATATACAGGAAGCATCAAAAAAGAAGGATGGAATACACAGAATCACTGTGTCAAAATCACTGTTGCTGATGTTAAGTGCTGTCAGATCTGCTCCAACCCATAGCGATCCTGTATCAGGTTTCCGAGGAATGGCTGGTGAGTTTGAACCACCCACTTTGCAGTTCAAACTGACTTTGCAGCCAGCGCATTAACCCACAGCACCACATCAGGACTCCATACCATAAATAGTTGGTTGATATTCAACCATTTCAAGAGGTGGCATATGAGCAACAACTGATCAACAATTGATACTAAAGGAAGAGGCCTAAGCTGCATTGAAGGCATTGTCAGAAAAACAAGGCTCCAAGAATTGATGGAATACCGATTAAAATGTTTCAACAAACGGCTGTAGGACTGAACGTGATCACTTATCTATGCCAAGAAATTTGGAAGACTGCTACCTGGTCAACTAAGTGCAAGAGATTCAAATTTGTACCCATTACAAAGAGAGGTGACCCACCAGAATGCAGAAATTGTCACTGTGATTAATATCACACGCAAGTAAAATTTTGCTGAGAATAAGTCAAATTGATTCCAACAGTACACTGACAGGAAATTGCCAGAAAGGCAAGTTAAATCCAGAAGAGGATGTAGAATGAGGGATTTTTTGTTGACATCAGATGAATCTTGGCTAAAAGCAAAGAATACCAGAAAGATGTTTACTTGTGCTTTGCTGACTATGCAAAGTTATTAGACTGTGTGGATCATAACAAACTATAAATAGCATGGGAATTCCAGAACATTTAATTGTGGTCATGAGGAATCTATACATAGACCAAGAAGCAGTCATTCAAACAGAACAAGGGAAATGGTTTAAAATCAGAAAGTTTATGCGTCAGGAAAGTATTCTTCCACCATACTTAATCATTCCAGAAACTGGACTATATAAAGAATGTGGTATCAGGATTAGAGGAAGACTCATTAGAAAGCTGTGATATGCAGATAATACAACCTTGCTTGCTGAAAGCAAAGAAGACTTGAAGTGCTTCCTGATGAAGATCAAAGACTTAAACCTTCAATATGGACTACATTACAACATAAAGAAACAAAAATCCTCACAACTGGGCAAGTAAGCGACAGACACCACAGTAAATGGAAAACAGATTGAAGTTGTCAAGGATTTCATTCTACCTAGATGTACAATTAATGAAAGCACAGAAGCAACACTCAGGAAATTAAGTGACATAATACACTGGGCAAATCTTTTGAAAAGTATCTCTTTAAAGTGTTAAAAGCAAGGATATCACTTTGAAGACTTAACGTGTGCCTACCAAAGCTATGTTATTTTCAGTCACCTCACATCATGTGAAAGCTAGACAATGAGAAGACAAATTGATGTCTCTGAAACATGGTGTTGTTGAAGAGTATTAAATATACTTATTATGGGCTGCCAGAAGAATGAAAAAATTTGTGTTGGAAAAAGTACAGCCAGAGCACTCCTTATAAGCAAGGATATGAGACTTTGTCTCATGTACTTCGAACATGTTATCTGGGAGGAGGACGGGAAGGCTGGTCCTTGGAATAAGATATCATGTTTGGTAAAGTAGAGGGTCAGCGAAAAAGAGGAAGACCCTCAACAAGATTAGGTGACACAATGGCTACAGCAAAGGCTCCAACAGTGATTGTGAGGCGGGTGTGGGATTTTGTGCTTTTTTTAAAAAAGAAAACTTCAAAATTGTATTGAAGACCATGAAATGAAATATGAGTAAATGGAGCGACCGACCATACTTATAAATGGAACTAGATCTGGTTTCATAAAGAGGTCAATTATTCCCTTAATTATTCCCTGAATCCAATGCAATGCCATCCAAAATCTCCACGTGTGTAAGTGTGTGTGTGAAATTGGACAAGTTAATAACCATCAAGCTAATTATAAAGCTTCAATAAGATAATAAAATATTGGTTTTTTGTTGTTTTGTGTCATCAAGTCAGTTCCAACTCATAGTGACCCTGTATAGGGTTTAGGAGCCCTGTCGTGGCACTGTAGGATAAAGTACTGGACCGCAAGGTGGTTTTGAACTACAAGGTAGGTGGTTCAAACTCACCAACTGCTCCTCGGAAACCCTGTACAAGGTCACTATGAGTTGGAAGCAACTCAACAGCTCTTGACAACAACATAGGGTTTCTAAGAGCAACTGGTGGGTTTTAACAGATATCTTTGCAGTTATCAGTCCAGTGCTTATCCTGTAGTGCCACACCAGGGCTCTAATATTGGTACAGAGATAGCAAATCAATCAATAGAAAAATAAAGAACTCAGAAGTAGATCGATATATGTACATATGTGTTTTATATTGTTGTTGGTGGTGGTAAGTGCTGCTGAGTCAGTTCCGACCCATGGAATGGCTGGTGAGCTGAACCACCAACTTTGTGGTTTAAACCAACTTTGTAGTCCAGTGCATTAACCCACAGCGCCACACCAGGACTCCTAAGTGTAACCACCCTCTGGTGGTTTCGAACCTCTGACATTCAGAATCACAGTCCAACTCACAACCACTATGCTATCAGAGCTTTGTTGTATGTCGTTAAGTCGGTTCCGACTAAAAGCGACCTTACATAGGGTTTCCGAAAGCAGCTGATGGGTTTCAACTGCTGACCTAGCAGTTAGTAGTCCAGTCCTTATTTTACAGCACCACACCAGGGCTTGTGCTTAAAAATGGTTCCCTAAAATAAATGTACCTAGAGTTCCATGTCAGGTAAAACATTCCAGTAAAGATAAATGCAAAAGGATTACAAAGAAAGATCCTTGTCTTCTCTGCCCACAGGCTAGTGGTCAGAGCAGAAAAACCATTTATCAGAGGGTCAGGGACCATGCTAACTACTCTACCGAGTGGAATAGACTGGTGGCACACCCACTCATGTGCACCCATGTTCTCCTCCCAAAAGACCTAGCGACAGGAAAAGATGGGAGGTGGGTTTCATAATCACACAGTTTTCTGCCCAGAATTCATCCATTAGTGTTTTAAATTTTTTTGCCTGGTTTTCCCAACAGCATTGCCTTTGACCCCACCTGGCTATTAAAGGCAGAGATGAGGCTTTCTGCTCCCATAAAGATTTACAGCCTCAGAAACCTTGTACAGGGTCGCTATGAGTCGGAACTGACTCCACGGCACATAGCAACAACAATATATATATATATATATATATATATATTGATAGTACAAAATCTCATCCACATGGGTCTCAGGTTGGATGGAAGAATGAGAATCAAATTGTGGTGGTAGCAGAAGATGGGGTTGAAATTTCCCACTGGGGCTATGGGTCCAAGGGAACAATGACATACAGGCACTGTTGATTGCTCTACAGGCTAACAAGAGGGCTCCATGAACCTGACCATCTCTTCCTTCTTGTTCTGGTGGTAGTTGTTGTTCGCAGCTCTGGTATAGACTCATGGTGGCCCCGTGCACAGCAGAACAAAATGCTGCCTGCCTTGAGTCATTTCCATGACTGAATGGGATCAGATGGTCATGATCCATTGCCTGATTTTGGGAAGCAGATTTCCAGGATTTGCTTTCTAACCCAGTTTAGTCTGGAAACGCCACTGAAATCTGTTTAACATCAAAGCAGTGCACAGCCTTCCATGGATGGGTGGGTAGTGGCTGAGTTAAGGTGAATTGGCCACAAATCGAACCTGTGCCTTTAGCATGGTGGTAGTGGTTATGTGCCGTGGAGTCAGTTCCGACTCACAGTGACCCTGTACAGGGTTTCCAAGGCTGTAAATCTTCATGGGAGCAGACAGCGTCATCTTTCTCCCAAAGAACAGCTGGTAGTTTCAAACTGCTGACCTTGCGGTTCGTGGCCCGATTCATAACCACTATGTTACCAGCATAGAGGGTGAAAATTCTCCCACAGAATATCAACTGCCCCTTGAGTGAGAGGGTTTCGTGCAGATGAGTCACACATAATCCTGGGGTCAATCCTCACCCTCAACTGGAATAGCCACAGTCAGATCTGCGGCAACAGCTATGAGCATTTCGGTCCCAGGCGGTGCCACTAGGAGCCACATACTGGCATTTTTCATTATAAAGCACACAGAGAACAGTGGGTTGTGAGCTAAGGGTCTTCTAGATAAAGCACTGCACTGAGGGCAACTTCGAGTCCTGAGTAGGGAGGGGCAGCACAGGACACAGGGACCTTTCCGTGTGTCCAGGTGCTTGGCCTTGGCCTTCCCCTAGTCATAACCTAGGCATTATTGATTAAAAGATGAACATCAAATAGACCGAGAGGGACAGTTCAGTGATGTTCAGACGATGGAGTCCGCATGCCGCCCTCAACTCTACAGTGCCAGCTCTAGGGAATTTCTCAAAGGCTGTGAGCCTGGAGGAGTGCCTCACAGAAGTCACAGGAATGTCTCACAAATCTGATTTCTGTTCACCAACACACAGACAGCCCAAATCCAATGTACAATGCAACTTTTAGCTTAGCTTTCAATTTCCATTTAGCTAGGAACCAGGCTGCATTTTGACTTTGTGTATTAATTTAGCCATCTGTTTTGTGGTTGGTCTAACTTTTACTTCACCATCTGCATGCTCTTTGCTTTGGGAACTTATTTATAATTTTGTTTGGACTCTAATACTTGGTCAGTTTTTTTAAGTGCTTTTGAAAAAACTATATTCTTTGGTCAAAACAAATATATATAGTGCTCTTAAAAGTCTCTGGGTTTTAACCCAGAAATTAATTGGAACTTAATCCAACAGCATTTTAGGAGGTTGTGGAACAATA
>NW_006408632.1:468232-481950 GCF_000296735.1 Chrysochloris asiatica
ATGATGTGCCCTGTAAACTTTCACTCAATGCAAAATAAAAACATTTAATTAAAATAAAAATTAAAAAAAAAAGTCTCTGGGTTTTCACAAATCCTGGCCACAGAGGTTCATAAGTTATTGCTCATCTATATCCACGATCCCTGCCCTTGCCTCCTGTGATTTCCCTTCCTGAACACAAACTCTGTGAGGGCAGTGGGACTGCTGTATGCCCAAGTTCTTGTCCTGTGCCTGATATTCATTAGGATGCTAACAGAGTCGGTGACGGCTCTAGCTGTTTCTGGTTTGGGTCAATAGGTATTATCTAGTGCTGTTATGACAGAACTATCACAATCATGAATGAATTTATTCTTCCACAGTTTCAGAGACTTCAAGTCCGAATTCAGGACACGAGATACAGGGAAAGCTTTCTCTCTCTGTGCCAACTCTAGGGTACTATCTTTGCCAGCAGTCTTCCCCTGGGTCTGGGAAGTTCTCAGTGCAAGGCCCCTGAAGTCCAAAGGATGCTCTGCACTCTGAACTCTGCACTCTGAACTCTACTTGCTTAGTGATAGTAGGTCCTCTCTCTCTGCTTCCTGTTGTCTCCTTTTATCAAGTGCAAGCCACACCCAAGAGAAACTCCCCTTACATCAGATCATGCGTGTTGCATCCCACCCTAACCCTCTTACATCAGATCAGGGCTGATCACATTAGATCCCATTAGAGGGTGATCACATCATTGTACCACTGCCACAGAAGAGTCCATGATTACACAATAACCTAACTGTGAAACCACTGAGAATCACATCCCCTAAAATGAGCAGCTTAAAATAACAAGCATGATCTCATCATTCCTGTGAGAAACTGGATTCCCACCCAAGCAGCGTAAAGTCAGCACCATGGCATCAGCAATGTAGGCAGAACTTAGAAAAATACCTCTCACTCGGTCCCTCACTTGCAGTTGCGGCAGGCTGTCAGCTGGGGCTGCGTTCTCATCTGAAGACGTGATAGGGGAGGAGGAGATCTGTTTCCAAGCTCACGAGTGTGGTTGTTGTCGGATCTCAGTTCACCACCATATGGACTTCTCCACAAGGCTGTCTCAGGCCATTGCAGTTGATTCTCCTAGGCTCTGGGTACCCCAGAGAGGGTAAGAAAAATGGGTCTTTTTACAACCTAATTTCAGAAGTGACATCCCACCCTTTCTGCCTTATTCTATACATTCCAAGTGAGTCATTCAATCCAACCCACACTCAAGGGGAGGCGACTTCACAAGGGTGTGAATACCAGGGGTAGGGATCACTAGGGACTATCTTGGAGGCTGCCTACCATGGCATCCTTCATTTTTTTCTCTGAAAACAAAAGGAGGAGATAAAGAGAGGTTCAGTATTCAGCCCTCTGCTGGCTGGGCCCATGTTGGTTTTCCTGCTTTCATTTCAAAGAACACTCCCCTGCACTGAGGGTTTCAAGCGGTCATGTGATGAGAGGGATGGATCTCTAGGACCTCTCAGGCCCCTCTTTGGTTAACAACTTCTTCTTCTCCACAGAGCTATTCTGGGCTTGAGGATTTGTATTTTCTGCCTGGACTCTATAGAGTTTGCACAGGCTCGCTGTCCAAACCAACGAGCATAAAAATGAGCCGTGGAAAGGCTTCATGAGAAACCTTTGTGGAGTACCACCTCCTATGCACCATGCTTCTCTAGGTGTGGGATGCCACATTGCCAGCATGAGTAAGGCCTAGCACTGGGGGAGGGGGGTGTTTGGGGGGCAAACCCTAAGAGAAGGACATGGGATCAAGTTGCCACCATCCTCACTCACCCAGGCACAGTGCCTTTGGGAAAATCATTGAAACTTCATGGACCTCAATTCCAAAATTTCTTAACTGAGAAGTTGCATTGTGAAACCAGGTGAAACTTATTGTTCCATCTAAGTATTCTATCAGGGGCAGGTGTTCCCAATGCTGTTTCAGGTGAACCTTAGGCTAGTCTCCAGACTGCATTCAGTAGATCTGGGTAGATCCTTTGGAGACCCTAGCTGGTACAAATGGTTAATGTGCTGAGCTGCTCACTGAGAGTTTGGAGACTCAAATCTACCCAAAGATGCCTCGGAAGAAAGACTTGAAAATCAGCTTCCAAAAAATCAGCCATTGAAACCCCATGGAGCACAGTTTTACTCTGAAACATATGGAATTGTCATGAGTTGGAATATGACCAAATGGCAGCTGGTGCTGATGGTGACTCATCTAGTCTGGCTCTGCAAAAGACCTTCATCAACCACTGAGAAACACTGGTCTAGAGCACATTCGTATCGGGGCCAGTGGAAGCTGGGGCATATTGTGTTCATGTGCAGATATGAGTTCTAGCCATATTTGGGCTCTGTTGACCAACTCTTCTAACATCTGGGGATGTTGCATTTTCCTTTCTTGTTTCTTTCTAAAGTGCTTGTCAGTGGTTCAGACCCACCAGCCGGTCCATGAGAGAATTATGTGGCTATCTGTTTCTATAAAGATCACAGTCTAGGTATATCCTAAAGCCAGTTCTACTCTGTCCTCTAGGGTTGCTATGAGCTGGTAGTGATTTGACAGCATTTTGCTGTGGTTTTTTGGTGCTAATTCTGGGGTGTTGAATGGCTCTTCAGATTTCCACAGACATTTGCTTTCTGTCCTCACTCCTGACCAGTTCCAGGCTCCTCAGCTTCACATTTGGGTACTGTTGACAGAGAGCACCACACCACGTGACCCCTGTTGAAGCAGAGGCTGCTAAGTATCATGTGTGGGGTTCTCACACAGGCCAGAGGTGCATGGCCAGGGCAGAACGGGCACCAAGAATTTCAAGGAGTCATCCTAAAGGTGCAGTACCATGGTGGGGAAAGCTAGGGTTCTGCTCCCTTTCCCCTTCCTAGCCCAGTCACCTTGTGTAATTTTTCAAGCCTGTTTTAGATTATTTACCCATCCATAAATTAAGAAAACACTGAGAGCAGATTAAAGTAATGCATGTGGAAGAACTCTGAAGAGAGTGTAATTCAGAAACAGCAATAAACTGCGAGCACCTGTTGTGTCTCATGTTCTAAGCAGCAAGAAGTGTCATGCTCTGAGACAGGATAATGGGGACCTATTCACATTAGGAAGGCTTAAGAAGGCAGCCACTCAGGCCTGTGGGAGCTGAGTCCTGAGACATCCAAACACCTGGGGGCAGAATGATCCAGCAGAAGGAACAGCATGTACCAGCTTCTCGGGGGAGGAAGGGGTAACAGTGACATGCCTCTACACGGAGACTCAGCCCTGGGGGCGGGTGACCCAAACAAAGAGTGCTTGTGGTGTTGGCCAGACTCTTGCAAGCAGCCCTCAGCAGCATGGTGTGTTTTGACTGATTTGCTTGAAAATAAGGTATAAAAACCAATCACCAGAAAATCAATGCAGATAAATAGGGTAAACTGCCCTCACTTTCCTGCCGTGCTCATCTCCTACCACAATCCTCCTAGCCCAACTTTTCTCGGCTCCACCCCTGCCTGCTTCCTCTGTCTATAATCTCTTGTTTGCTAAGAACCAGCTCAAATATCACCACTTCTATAGAGATCCTCTGAGTTCACCCAGGCAGCTGCTTACTACCCTCTCACTTTGATAATTTTCCATTACAAGCTCCCTGGCCCCTGGCCCCTGGCCCCTGTGACATACAGCAGGATCTCTCTCCCATCTGAGTACTAATGTTGCCGTGGAGTCAGTTCTGATGGTCGACCCTTGTGTATCAGAGTACAACTAGGCTCTGGTTTTCAATGGCTGACTTTTCAGAAGGAGATTGCCAAGCTTTCCATACACAGTACCTCTGGGCAAACTAGAACCGCTAATCTTCAGGTACCTGACATGTTAAGCTCTCAGAGGCTCAGATTCCTTGGTTGGAAAAGAGGTGAGGCTGTGTGTGGAACCACTGAAGGCTCATTGTAGCTCAGAGTTTTTCAGAGCAAATGAGCCAATTTCTCTTATTTTTGACCATTATGAAGAAGTAATGATTTTTATGACACTGAAGGAAAAAAGAACAGTGCTCTATCTCAGTTTACAGACCACATTTCATATGGCACTTGACAACAACAACTATACGTTTGGAGTCCTGTGTGGTGCTGTGGGTTAATGCACCAGACTACAAAGCTGTTTGAACTGCAAGGTCAGCGGTTTAAGCTCACCAGTCACTCCTCAGAAACCCTACACAGTGTCACTATGGGTCGGAACTGACTCGACGGCACTTAACAACAACTATGTTTCAGTAGAATCCTCTTGTGGCACTGTGGGTTAATGTGCCAGACTGCAAAGCCATTTAAACTGCAAGGTTGGCAATTCAAGCTCACCAGCTGCTCCTTGGAAACCCTATACAGGGTCGCTATGGGTCGGAACCAACTCGGTAGCACTTAACAATAACAATAGCACTAAGTTTCAGGAGTCCTGGCATGATGTTGCAGGATAATGCCCTGGGCTGCGAGGTCGGTTTGAACCTTAGGATTGATGGTTCAAACCTACCAGTAGCTCCTTGGAAATTCTATATGGGGTCACTATGAGTTGGAACCAACTATATGTCACTTAACAACAACAACAGCTATGTTTCTGGTGTGGTGCTGTAGGATAAGCACTGGACTGCTAACCCCAACTTAGTAACTGCTCCTCGGAAATCCCACATAGGGTTACTACAAGTTAGAACTGACTCGACGGTATACAATCATCACCACCATTACAACCATTATGTTCCTGGAGTCTTGGTGTGGCGCTGTTGGATGAGCATGGAACTGCTATCCTCAAGGTCGGTAGTTCAAACCCACCAGCCACTCCTAGGAAACCCTATACAGGGTTGCTATGAGTCAGAACTGACTCGACAGCACTTAACAACAACCACAGCAACAGCAACTATATTTCTAAGGGGCCTGGTGGCACAGTGGTGACGTACTCAGCTGTTAACTGAAAAGTAGGTGGTTCAAATCCATCAGCCGCACTGTGGGAGT
Source organism: Chrysochloris asiatica (assembly GCF_000296735.1). Taxonomy (NCBI): domain Eukaryota; kingdom Metazoa; phylum Chordata; class Mammalia; order Afrosoricida; family Chrysochloridae; genus Chrysochloris; species Chrysochloris asiatica. The sequence goes on from NW_006408632.1 coordinate 473,189, forward strand.
AAACTGCGGCAGTCTGCTTCCATAAAGATCGACAGCTTTGGAAACACCATGGGGCAGTTCTACCCTGTCCTATGTAGCGTCACTTTGAGCAGGAATCAACTGGACAGCAATGGTCTTTTGCAGTTGCAAAACACACACACACACACACACACGATGTGACATAGGGTTTTCTAGGCTGTAATATTTGCTGCAGCACATCCCCGGGTCTTCTTCCCATGGAGCTACTGGATGGCTTTGACCTTTCAGTTAGTAGCCCAGTGCTTAGCACTGTGCTGCCAGGGCTCCTTAAACTAGAGGGTAAAGACAGGGTCTGCTTCCCCCACACTGCCAGACAGCATGTTAGTTCAATGGTCATCAATTGAGCTCCACCACCGGCCCAGCACCTCAGTCTCCTGTCTGCTCTCTGGGAACCTGCATCTCTGCTTCCCTGAGGAAAAGGAAGTCAACTCTGACCTGTAGAAATAGTTTATTTCCTCAATCCCAAGGCACACAATTGTTCAAATCTTAATTATTCTGAAACCAGGATGTGTCTTACAATTAATTTGTACATTACATGTGATGTTTCTTTTTCTTTTTTTTTTTCCCTGCCTAAAAGCTGTTGTTAAAACAATAGTGTGTCTTACAATTGATGCCATCTTAGAATCAAAGAAAATAATAGCTAAAATCTCAGGACGGCAGCTTAAGGTCTATCCCTGTCAGACTTCTAGGAGCCATTGTGAAAAGGATGTTTTGTTCTGCTTTCACATGTCTGCCAGTGTAAGCCCAGAGAGACCGGATTCGTAGATCCCTGAGGCCCTCAGGCAGCTCTAGGAGCATGGGGTGCACAATAAAGATCATGGCACAGTCCCTGCCGGCGTGTGGTCAGCCTTGCCAACCATGCCACTGGCTTTTGTACTCTTCACTCCTGCATTCAAAGAGCTGGCTGCTCGAGAAGAGAGGTAATCTTGGGACACGCAGACCTCTCTGCTAGGACTAAGAATTCCGGAAGTCAGTGGCCAGAGTTATACCAAGCCAGACAGGAGACATATGGGAATATAATTACAGAGAGGTCTGCATGGCTGGAGGGGAAGAGGAAGGCCGTGTTAGGAACCAGTGCCATGAGTAGGACAAGCCGAATGCTGGCTGAGTATCTGCAGTCCCACACTTCACAACATAGACACCTTGCCTAGAGGCTCGCCTGAAACATATATGTCCCATACACAAAAGCCTGAAAAACACACCACAATCCGTCCCCTTCTGGAGAATTGCATGCATGAAAAGTTCTCGGAATTCCTGCGGTGAAGAAACCTAATGAACTTCTGTCTAATCAAATGTTTTCTTAAAATTATTTGATCACAGAACTCTTTCAAAATCCTAAGACACTAATATCCTACAGAATACCCACAGGCAACAGTCCTGCCTGGTACAGAACCATTAGGAGCCGAGAGCCACTTTCTTCAAGCCCCCAATAAACATCATTTGCTCTGAAGTTAATACCGTGTGCACCAGAGAGGAACTGTGTGCCTGAGTTTTCAGAAGTAGATCACCAGATCTTTCTTCCAAGGACCCTCTGGGTGGACTTGAACCTCTAACCTTTCAGTTAGCAGCTGAGCATGTTAACCCGTGACTCAGGGACTCCAATAGTTCACAAAAATGAGAAAGATGGGAGTGGAGAGATGAGAGACGAGACTAGAGAAGGGTTGTTTTTTTTCCTCTCAAGTCCCCACACATAGCCCTGGGCGTGGAAACACCCGAGGGGCTGGACGTGCCTTCTGGCCCCTCTCTGGGAAGTTTGCCTTGGCTGCCTGAGGTATCCCCAGGGCAGTGGGCCGTCAGCACTGGTATGACAAGGTGTGTGAGCCAGGTGGGTGTGTCCAGCATGGTCTTGGCACGTGGGCTGAGTTGTTTTTGGAAGGGTCTGCTCTCGCGCAGGAACTTGCACACATAAACAGCAGCAAAATGCGAGCTCACACCCCGAGGGTGGTTCTGTGGTTCCTCCGGCAGCCTTCACAAGAGCCTGAGCAAACAAGTGTCCAGCAGATGGTGGGACCTAGACAGATGGTGCTTTCTGAAGGAAGAAAACAAAAGTGCTGCTTCCTGTCCATAGGAGATTCAAAAGGAAAAATGGTTGATATTTAAGGCCTGTGCTTCTTCAGTATTGCCACAAGCTCTTCTTTGGTGGCACTACAAAATCACAGGGTGCAATTCTGTGTGCTCTGGTAGCATAGTGGTTAAGAATGGGACTACTAAACTCAGGGTCAGCAGTTTGAAACTATCAGTTGTTCTGTGGGAGAAAGATGAGGCTTTGTGCTCCCGTAATGATTTACAGCCTCGGAAACCCTGTACAGGGTCGCTATGAGTCGAAACCAAAGGCACATAACAACAATTCTGTGTGTAGCACCTAGGAACCTCTGGTCTGTGCTGACCTGAACAGTAAAGTTTCCCTACTGCAGGAAGTATCTGGTGTGGAATTCTGGTAGGAACAGCAAATGTTCAGAGACAGAGCAGCCAGGTCTTCCCCAAAGAATTGAGACTTGTACTAAGTTTTTAAAGGAGGGTCAACAAGGGGAGAAGGCAGTGAGCACAGCAAAAGCCAAGGTGTGGGAGCAGGACAGGGAAGAAATCCGATGACAGGCAGGGTAAGCTAGTGTTTAGGAGTCTGGAGACACAGGGGAGGAGGTGGTTTGCAGACAGTAGGTTGAGTTCAACTTTATAAATAGAGAAATATCTTCAGGTCCAGATGCCATGCCCGGCAAAGGTTCTTGGCTTTCAAGAAGCTATGAGTTAGGTGAGAGCCACTGAATGTTAGGTTGGGTTTGAGGACATGGGAGCAGAGAGGTGAGGGTGTGAGAAGAGGATTGAGTTGTCTGGACTTTTTGGAATGGGAGGGAGAAGTTGTAGAAGGGGAGTCATTGAGTAGAGAGAGCTAAGAAGACCACTGTCAGACTTTAGATGTCAGGTGTTGGGGCTTGGACCACAGAGAGGGTGAGGAGATGTGGTGGGCAGCAGGGGGATGGAGGGGAGGACAGGAGCTGCTGCCCCCTCACTGGTGTTCTGAGCTGCATACAGAGCAAGGGTCTCACTGTGCTTCATGCTTGGTAGTCCACCCTTAGATGGGGGGGAAAGGGGGGAGGTTGTATTGTTTAAGCCTTTGTAGTAATTTTTAAAACAAGGGAAAATTGTCATAGCTATCTAGTTTTCTGGCTTCCCCTGAATGTAGACAGCCCTAGCTTTCCTGGATTTGCAGCAGGCAGGATTCTCTCTGGAGTTGGAGGCAGCCGTTCCTGTGACCCTGAACTATGCACTCATGCTGGCTGTGGTCCCCCTTTCTTAATGCCTCACACACTGACCACTACCATACTCATTTCAATTTACAGTCTCTGCCTGGCCCCATGGAGCCCTTAAGTGATGAAAACTATTAAAAAGCTGGTAGTTTGGAGGTTCAAGTCTATCCAAAGCACCTAAGAAGAACGGCTTGGTAGTCTGCTTCCCAAACACGAGCTACTGAAAACCCTATGGAACATAGTTATAATCTGACACACCCTGAGTCACACACAGTCAACTGAGGACAATTGGTTTTGACTTTGGCCCCAAAAGATTTGTGTAAACAGGCCTGCCATTCACAGGAGGAAACTGGGGAAGGGATGTGAGAGAGGTCTGAGGTGGGAAGGACGTGTGAAATCCAGTTTGCATCCATGTTTGTGTTCCCTGACTGATCCAGGTAAGGGACTTTCTCCTCTGTTTGCCAGACTCGTTCCTGCCCACAAATGTCCCATTGTAACCATGGGAATGAGAACACCTCAGGGGATTTGGGAACCAAAGGAGGCTGTGTGCTCAAACACAACTTCTGGATGCTTCCTTTAAAACTGCACATCAAGGCAAAATGATGTAGCTACAGAACTTCCAAATGAAATCAAGTAGATTTAAAAGAAAAAAATTTAAAAGAAACCTAATGTAACCCAAAAACTAGAAAAAGCCTCACTCCTAGCTCTAGCCCAACCCCTACCACTAACCTAACCCCTACCACTAACAGAACCCTAACACAAAACCAAGTCCAAAGCCTAGTCTAGACCTCACCATAGTTCTAATCCTAACTCCTTACTCCTACACCCTCCCGCACTAGAAAAAATGTATACGCATTTGGATTCCAAGGCAGAGAAATGCTCAGCTTTGGACAACGGTTGCTGAGTGTCTACCAGAGCCATTTAAATCAAGGAGAAGATTATAAGTAGTTGCTAATACAAGCATAATCATTTATATCGGACAAGGATTTTCCTTTTGACCCTCACAGCAATCATGTCTAGTGGCTATTTTTATCTCCCTTTATTTTGCAGATGAGGAAATTAAAGCTCACAGAGGTTAAACAACTGGCCCTGGGCCACCACAGTTAATACTACTAGTAATATTAACAGGCATCATCCTGCCCCAGGCTGGGCTGGGCTGAGCATGTCACCAAGCCCCCATGAGTGAGTTTCTGCTAGTCCCCCTCCACCAAAGGGGAGCAAGGTCTAGAAGGGACTGTGTGGATGTCAAAGCCCTCGTTCCCAGCCACAAAAATGAGATGCCCTTTCCCATTGACAGGAATCTATCAAAGCCAATAAAGCCCTGGAAAGACTTGAGTTCATTAACGGGACACAGGCCCCTCAGCTAATAGCTAATTAATGAGCACAAACATGGAGCTAACACCCTAGAGTCTATGCCACATGTTACCATAATTCCTACTTGGTTGTTGACTTTGGCCACCTGGAGTCCTAAATGAGACCATTTATATAGGAGGCAGTGTCTAATGATAAAAAATCAGTGCCTTTTCTCTAAGACCGGCCAACACCATGTGTAACTCTGGTCCAGGTAGGACCAGAAGGACCCATAGCACAGGGACCAAAGCTGTGCTGACTTCATGGACAGGCAGGTAAAGTAGAACTCAAAGGCGCTCCATAGCTATCAGAAAATGATCGGGTCTGCTTGCTCTCAGAAGGCAAAGAGGTCAGCGCTCCAGAACAAGACTGTGGATACACCTGTCTTCTCAGACAGGCTTCAGGGAGAGAGACAAGAGGGGCAGCTCCTTCACCTGTTCCCCCCACATCCACCACCACAAAGCCAGGAGGGAGCTCAGCGCCACCTTGGAAGAGGTCTCCCAGGGCCCGTACCTTCCCACCTCTGCCACCCTGAAGTCTGGTTCTCGACCACTGTGACCCTCAGTCCCTACATGTCAGGAAGGACCAGGTATCATGTGACTTTTGGCCTGGTCTCCTTGTGGGCTCTTAACAATGTTGTCCATGCCATCAGAGACTACATTTCTATGTCCCAAACCAGCTGGCTCTGTCCCTAGCACTACCTCCAAGCTTATTAACAAATTCCCAAGAGCCTCTTGCTTGCAGGGAAACGTCTGTCTATCTCCCAGCTCCAATGTCCAAACATCCATGTACTGCCCTGGGAAGAGCCCTCTTGGAAGTACTATGTATCTCCTGTTGCTGAGTCCAACTCCAGCATCCTTGACTGTCTTGAAAATCAGATTAACATGGGAGGAAGTGAGGAAGAGAGGGAGGGAAGAAATGGAGGGAAGGAAGGCAGGGAGGAAGAAAGAAGATCAGAAGATAAAAGAAGGAAGAAGTGAAGAAATGGAAGAAAGAAGAAGAAATGGAGGAAAGATGGAAGGAAGGAAGAAAGGAGAGAAGGGAGGGAGGGAGAATGATCAGAAGGCGGGAAGAAGCCCCCTTCCTTTTGCTGCAACAGTTCTTACAGGTGCCAGGTCAACTGAGCAAGGACGGAGTCCACAGTGCCAACAGCCCAGGATTGTTTGTCCAAGTTCATCCTGTGAATTTGTGAGGTTCTTTGGCCCCTGCCCATGGTCAGGTTCCTATCCATCATGCATTCAAATGCTTGAAACCAGTAACATTTAGTTGAACTGTTATAGTCTGGGAAGTTTTTCTCCTGGAACCAGACAGAACTCAGGAGCCCAGCCCCCAGCAGAGCAGAGGCAGGGTGGGCTGTGAGGAGCCAAGTCAGAGCACCCTGCAGGGAGGGAGCCTGAGGACTCAGGACAGAAACCTGTAGCCATGGGGTGAGGAGGCAGCTAGGACTCCTTTCTACTGAAATTGGTAATGGGCAATGAGAAGAGGAAGGTCACTAGGAGGACATGAGTTAGGGAGGGGAGTAGGGTATATAGAGTAAAGGAAAGAGAAGGAAGGAAAGACAGGTGGATGTGAGGAGGCAGTGAGAGGAGGAGGGCCTGTCCCCAGGTCTATCTTAAAGGGTCTTTTTAGAAGAGAATTATAGGACATGCTGAGACGGAGTGTGTGAGGACTTCTAAAGTTCAGATCATGTTTTAAGGTGGGAATTGTTGAGTGTCATCCAGTCGATTATGACTCATAGCAGCCCTATGTTTGACAGAGTTGTTGTTGTTGTTAAGTACTGGTGAGTTGGTTCCAACCCATAGCGACTGTGTATAGGGTTTCCGAGGAGTGGGTGGTGAGTGTGAACCACCGACCTTGTGGTCCAACCCAAACTTGCATTGCAGTGCTGTAGCCCACAGCCTGCCTATTGATTTTCCAAGCCTGTTATCGAAACAAAAGCAGATCTCCAGGTCTTTCTCCAGTGGAACAGCTGGTGCGTTTGAACCATCAACCTCTCAGTTAGCAGCTGAGCATTTAACCACTGCACCACCACGGTTCCTTAAAGTGCAAATGAACTACCATTGAAACAGTCCAAATCAGAGCTTCTTGCCACCAACTATCCCTCTGGGGAGAAGGAGGGAACAAAGCCAGTGTGAGGTCTCAAGAGGGCTGGCTCAGGACCAGGAACTTTCAGAGCCAGAAGGGACCTTTCTGAGAGAGAGGAGCGAGGGATTTGCCCAACATAACCCCACTGGGAAGGGGCACAGGCTGGATTCCTCCACAAATGGTGCTCAAACCACCGCGCCATAATTCTGCTGTTATAGTTATGGTTAGGTGCTGTCATGTTAAATGGGGTCACATGACCCCACTGACAGACTAGAACTGGTTTTTTAGGCTGTGATCGGTACGGAGCCAGAACACCATGTCTTTTCTCCTGAGAAGCTACGGGTGGATTTGAACCATCGACTTTTTGGTTCTCAGAAGAGCACTTAACCATTTCTACACCAGAATCCATATGCTATAATAAAGGAGTTCAAAAGAACACTGAAGATAAATGGTAGCCAGGCAGCCAGTGCTCTGCCAGTGACGTGACTGTTTCACCATCATCCTGTACTTGCCGAGAGCCATGTGGGATGATGGCCTTTGGTGCTTTTTTGTCTCCAACAGATGTTCCATTTATTGGCTGGCATGCTTTAGATGTACACTAATAAAGCACAATTTACATCCCTACACAGCGACCTCAAGTACCTTGGAAAGCTGGACACCTATATTTAGCAATTCAATTCACATTTGGTTAATTGCTTTCAAAGTAATCCATCCATCATGCCTTCATTCCTGGAGGCCTGGGTGAGCCAGACTGTGGTACTGACAATTAAAAAAGAAATTAAGGCAGAGCTCCCCCTGTGTAATTATTAAACACAGTTACAACTATTACCAAGGTATTGAAGGGGCGTCAGGGAAGCCCATGAGCGCAGGACTGAGAGAAACGAGTTCTGTGGCACCATTGTTATGTACTGCCCATACAGACATCATAGTTCATTATGATATTCTTTCCCAGGGAACTTGGATCAGACTTAGCATCTCTCTCAGCCTACCTAACAAGGGTCCAGCTCACAGGTCATCTTTGAATGTTATCCCTGGGATTATAACTCAATCAGTGTTGAAGTCACTTAAGTGGGTACGGGAGGTACAGACAACACCAAGTGATACTGTCAGAGGAAGTGATTTCAAAATGACTTCAAAAGTGACTTCACACTTTTTGTGCAGTGGTTCAGTAGAAAGTCATTATTTATTAATTATATAAAAATATGCCTGTACAAGACCTGGGGACTCTTGGGCCCAGAGGCAGTGACACAGCCACAGAGGACTAGAGTGCAGCTGATAAGAAGAGAGGGCATATGCACAAGAACACCCACAGTTGCAGATAATACCCACTTGACCTGGCTTCAATGACAAGATGATCAGAGCTCAACCAGAAGAAGAAAGAAGAGGGAAAAATAAAATAAAATAAAGAGTAATCTGATACAATTTGATGCACTTGACTTACACCTATGAATGCAGTAGCTCAAAAGAGGGAACAAATCATTATAGCAAGGATCAATCCCACCCACCCCCTCCATAAACAAAGTAGACAGGGATGGGCAACTTGGACATTGGCTACCCAAAATGGGGGTAGGGGGGATTCAAAGGTAAGAAGTGACTGGCTTACAAGCTTTCAAGAGGGAACTCAGATTCAGAGGGCATGAAGGAAGGTAGAATCTCCACTGAGTAGTATTCAATCTGTCCAGGTGGGGCTGATGAAATAAAATGTGGATGAGTCTCTTGTGATACAATAGTGAATAATTGTTATCAGGAATGATTGTGAGGATTGGAAATGTAAAAGTAGATGTTTTGTAGCAAGGAGGGGAGTGATTAACTTTTCAGTCTAGGAGCAGAGGCCCCTGGGACCATCAATGGAGAAGAGTGGAGAGCGGGAGCCTTCCCAGAGAAGCAGCGTGGCCTGAGATGGAGGCAGAGAGGATGATGTAGAGAGATGGAGCAGTTGGGACTTTAGACACAGAGAGGGAGAGGGGCTGTGTGCTGACAACCAGGGGGCAGGCTTGTAGTGTATACTCTTTGGTTGGTTGATGGTGCATGGAGGGGACTGTAACCATTACAATGAAAGATATA
>NW_006408632.1:482461-489513 GCF_000296735.1 Chrysochloris asiatica
TGGCCAATCCATCTCGTTAGGGGTCTTTCTCTTTTTCTCTGACCCTCCACCTTACCCAGCATGACAAGGAAAAGAAGGAGATAAATTTTAAAAAGGTTGCGCTCAGTGTGTAATTAATGTTGTAATTCAACATAGAAAGGTTTTACCAAGCAATTTTGTTGTTAGTATTCATTTGATCTAAGAAATATTACATTTAAGCAATTTACAACTATATTTATTAGATATTAACCTATGAATGCAGTCCTGGTGTGGCGCTGTGGGTAATGCACTGGAATGCAAAATGGTCAAGGTCCACAGTTAAGTTCACCAGCTGCTCCCTGGAAACCCTATACAGGGTTGCTATGTATGGGTCGGAACTGACTCCACGGCACTTAACAACAACAACAAAACTATGATTAATGTTGATAATGAACACTACTAAGCATTCTGTATGGTCTGGTATGGGAGGAAATGAGCTATCTTATTGGGTGATAACAACCCTAGTGAAACCACTGAGCCCAATTCCCTTGTTTTATGGTGAAGAAATTGAGTACAGGAGATTTCAACAGCACAACACAACCTAGGATACAGGTCAGCTCAAGAGACTCGCCCAGCAAACCGCTATACCCATCCACTGTAGCCGCCATTCAGCCTCTGATCTCTGCCTTGGATTCACGTATAAAATATACACACAAGAACAGCACTGGGATTTCAAGATTTACTACAGGAAAAAAATGTGGTCCTGGTGTGGTGATGCATAATAAACACTGGACCACAAGTCAGTTTGAACCATAAGGTTGGTGATTCAAACTCATCAGCTACTCCTTGGAAACCCTATGGTTGCTATGAGTAGGAACCGACTCGATGGCACTTAACAACAACAACAGGGGGAAAAAATGTTTTTTCTTTAATTATATAATGCATAGTCCTTTCAGAAGAATTCAAAAAAGACAGCAATTAAAATTATTGTTAATCTCATCACTACTACTTACATTTATACTTTTGTTGAATACATGTCTAGGCATTTTTCTGTGTATGCATCTGAGTGATATGTAATTTCAGAGTAATATCTGCCATCTTATTTATGTTGTTGTGTGACATTGAGTAAATACCAACTGACAGCGACTCCATGTCACAAAGTAGAGTGTAGGCTGTAATCTTTTTTGTTCATTTGTTTCTGTGTTTGTTTTTTTGAAAGTTCTTATTGTGAATCGAGTGAAGGTTTAAAGTCAATAAACCTTCATCAGTATTACAGTCAATAAATCACGCACTGGGTTTCATTTGAATGATTTGAATCCTGTGGTCCTTATTTCTATTCAACTTTCCTTCCCAAACCTTCTGAACTTTGTCCTTATGTAAATGCTGCCCTTTTGATCTTAAAAGGTTGACAATTCCATGGTGAGCATACCTTATTGGTGTTGTTGTCCCCACTACATACTTATCTATCATTTGGCTGAAAACTGGACCATAAGGGTGATTTCTGTTCCAGACCTCAAGGCGGGGCCAAAGGCCACTGTCTCGGGTTCCTTCATTCCTTTTCTGACCAGTAAACCTGGTCTTTTTACACTTTTGAGTTTTGTTTCACATTTTTCCCACTCTATCTGGGACCTCTATGCTATTCATTCTATGAATAGCACCAGAATACTGTCAGATATAGTGCCAGAAGAAATGCCCCTCAGGTTGGAAGGCATTCAAAATACGACTGGGGAAGAGCTGTCTCCTCAAAGAGCTGACCTTGATGATGTAAATGGAGTAAAACTTACAGGACCTTCATTTGCTGATGAGGCACAACTCAAAATAAAGAGAAAAAATTGTAAACATTCACTAATAATCAGAATATGAAATGTGCAAAGTATAAATCTAGGAAAATTGGGAGTTGACAAAATGAAATGGAACACAAAAAGACCAATATTCTAGGCATTAATGAGCTGAAATTGGCTGGTATTGGCTATTTTGATTCTGACAATTACATACTTTACTATCCCAGGAATGACAAATCCAAGAGAAATGGCATTGCATTCATCCTCAAAAAGAATATTTCAAGATCCATCCTGAAGTATAAAGCTGTCTGTGATAGGATAATAACAATACACCTACAAGGAAGACCAAACGGACAGAGTCCTGGGGTGACACTGTAGGATAAAGTACTGGACTGCAAGGATGGTTTGAACCACAAGGTTGGCAGTTCACCAACCACTCCTTGGAAAACCTACTCAGGGCCCTATTAGTATTCTAAAACACTTAACAACAAGAACAAGAAAGACCCACTAATACCACTATTATTCAAATTTATACACCAACCACTTAAGTCAGTGATTATGAAATTGAAGGGTTCTATCAATGTGGTGCTATGGGTTATTGCGCCAGACTGCAAAGCCATTTGAACTTCAATGTTGGTGGTTTAAGCTCGCCAGCTACTCCTCAGAAACCCTATACAGGGTTGCTATCGGTTGGAACTGACTCAACGGCACATAACAACAACAACCAACTTCTTCAGTCTGAAATTGATTAAACATAAAATCAAGAGGTATTGATATTTACTAGGGATTGGAGAGCAAAAGTCAGAAACAGAGAGCAAGGATCAGTACATGGTAAATATGGCTTTGCTGATACAAACAATGCTGGAGATGGCAAGATAGAATTTTGCAAGACCAATGACTTCTTCAGTCCAAATACCTTTTTTAAAACAACATAAAAGACAACTGTACACATAGACCTTACCAAATGGAATACACAGAAATATCATTGACTGCATCTGTGGCAAGAGACGGCAAAGCTCCATATCATCAGCCAAAATAAGACCACAGGCAGACTGTGGAACAGACCATCAATTGCTTATATGTAAATTTAGGCTGAAGCTGAAGAAAATTAAAATAGGCCCACAAGAGCCAAAATATGACTTTGAACATATCTCACTTGAATTTAGAGAACATCTGAAGAACAGATTTGATGAATTAGAAAATAAGGACTGAAGACTAGAAAAGTTGTGGGATGACATCAAGAACATCATACAGGAAGAAAGCAAAAAGGTCATTAAGAAGACAAGAAAGAAGGAAAAGACCAAAATAGATGTCAGGAGAGACTCTGACACCCTCCAGCATACGGATGCTAAAGCAAATGGAAGAAATGAGAAAGTACAAGAGCTGAACAGAAAATTTCAAAGGGCAGCTCAAGAAGGCAAAGTCAAATATTATAATGAAATGAGCAAAAACCTGGAGTTAAAAAATGAAAAAAGGAAGAATACACTCAGCATTTCTCGAGCTGAAAGAGCTGAAGAAAAAATTCATACCTCGACTTGAAATTTTAAAGGATTCTGTGGAGTCCTGATATGGCATTGCAGGATAATGCACTGGACCACAAGGTCTGTGGTTCAAACTCACCAGCCGCTCCTCAGAAACCCTATACAGGGTTGCTATGAGTTGGAACTTGACAACACTTAACTACAACAACAATGGGGCGACAAATTGAATAATGCATAAAACATCAAAAGAAGGTAGAAGGCATACAGAGTCACTGTACCAAAAAGAAATAGTTAATGCTCAACCATTTCAAGAGGTTAGCATATGATTAGGAGTCAGTGGTACCAAAGGAAGAAGTCCAAGGTGCACTGAGGCACCAGCAAGGAACAAGGCTCTGGGAATTGATGGAATACAAATTTAAATCTTTCAAAAAACTGAGGCAACACTGGGGGAATTCACTCAACTACGCCAAGAAATTTGGAAGACAACTACCTGGCCAACTGATTGGAAGAGATCCATATTTGTGCCCATTCCAAAGAGAGGTGACCCAGCAGAATACAGAAATCATCAGACAACATCATTAACATCACATGCGAGTAAAGTTTTGCTAAAGATAATTCAAATTGGCAGCAACAGTACTGCCAGATAATTCAAATTTGGCACCAACAAGGAACTACCAGAGGTTCAAGCCAGATTCAGATGAGGATGTGTGAAATGAGGGATATCATTGCTGATGTCAGATGAATCTTGGCTGAAAGCAGAGAATACCAGATAGATGTTTACCTGTGCTTTTTTTGACTATGCAAAGACTTTGACATGACTAGATCATGACAAGCTGTGGACAACATTTTGGAGAATGAGTATTCTGGAACTCTTAATTATGCTTACGAGGAATCTGTGCATGTACTAAGTGGCAGTATTTGGATTCAAACAAGAGGACACTGAATGGTTTATAATTGAGAAAGTATGCTCCAGGGTTGTATTCTTTCACCATATTTATTCAATCTGTATGCTAAGCAAAAGAAGAACATGGCATCAGGTTTGGAGGAATACTCATTAACGACCTATGATATGCAGATGATATAACTTTGCTTGCTGAAAGGGAAGAGGACTTAAAATACTTACTGATGAAGATCAAAGGCCACAGCCTTCAGCATGGGTCGTGCCCCAATGTAAACAAAACAAATATTCTCACAATTGGACAAATATATAACATCATAAGAAACGGAGAAAAGATTGAAGTTGTCATAGACATCATATTGCTGGGAGCCACCATCAACCCTCATAGGAGCAGCAGTCAACAAATCAATTGAAGTATTGCAAAAGGCAAATCTGCTGCACAAAACCGCTTTAAAGTGCTCAGGAGCAAAGTTATTGGTCTGATGACCAAGTCATGGTATTCTCAATAGCTTCATATGCATGTGAAAGTTGGATAATGAATAAGGAAGATGGTAGAAGAATTGATGCATTTGAGTTATGGTGTTGGAGAAGAATTTTAAACGACTGCCAGAAGAACAAACAGGTCTATGTTAGAAGAAGTGCAGCCAGAATGTTCCTTAGAAGCCAGGATGATAAGACTTTGCCTCTCATAATTCAGAAATACTATAAGGGACAAGTCCCTAGAGAAGGACATCATACTTGGTAAAGTGCAAGGACAGTGAAAATGAGGAAGACCCCAATGAGACTGGCACAGTGGTAGCAGCAATAGGCCAAGTATAACGACTGTGAGGATGGCACAGGACCAGGCAGTGTGTCATTCTGTTGTGTGTAAGGTTGCTATGAGTTGGAATTGACTCAACGGCACATAACAACAACATACTCACAGACACAGACACAGACACACACACATAGATAGGTATAATTTTATTTACACACTAGTTTATAAGTAACATGTCACTTATGAATGCTGAGAATTTTATTGTAATGCCTACTATATGTCATTGCCAACATACCTCCCTGCGCTGGACTCCTGCACCCAGTGATTATCCATACTGAATCTGCACAGTTTGATGGGCCTCCCAAACACTGAGGAACTGCACTGGGTAAACCCAGCCCACGCCAAGTGCTATAGGGTCAGAGACAGGGTGAGCCAGAGGAATGGAGAGTTCCAGATAAGAGAGTGCAGAACAGAGCCATGGCCAAGGTCCAACAACCAGAGGAGCAGAGCCAAGGCTGCTAGCAGGGAGCAAGGGCACCCAGGCAACCTGCTGTCTGGCCTTAGCTGGCACAACCCTTCAACCAGCAGAAGGTCCAGGCAAGCAAGGCCTGCCAGAGCATGGGGCTACAGAAGACATCATTTACAGCTGAGCTGGTTCTCGGATCTGCTCTCCATCTCTGTAAAGGACCCCAGAATAGGTAGCACTCAGAAAACCATTACCTGGGACTTTCTAGAAGAACCTGATTGAAAACAAAGAAATCCAAAGGGAGGAAGAAAAAAAAAAAACACTCTATAATTTTGTACATTTAAAAACTGGAAAGAGAAAAACAACAGAATTAGAGAGTTGAAAGTGAATTATTAGAAATCCAATCCAGGCCCAGCCCCACTGACTGGACTGTAGACAACAAATGTTCATACCTCTGTCTCCATTACACCATGGCCTGAGGACCAGCCATATACATCTTACTACCTGAACAGCCTTCAAGTCTTCTCATGCCCAGTCTTCCAAGGCCCACATGTGAAAGGCCTCCCAGAAAGACCTGCCATCTCCTGTGCAACTCACTCCTTCAGTGGCATGCTAGGTCTATATATAGCACTTGTTTGTAGCATCTCCCTGGGTTAGGGTTCATTGTGACACATCTTCACATTCTGAATAGAGTGCCTGATACATTGCAGGGGCTTGGAAAACGTTTCCAAGTACATTTTGAACATCTCCATCTTCCCTGTAGCCTTCTTCCCAGCTCTGCCACTCAAGAAACTTCCAGAACTTGAGAGAACAGTGGCTACACATTATGTGTGATCCCTAGGCTTTGGGGCAGATGGACTGTAGGGAACAGTTGGGTCAGAGAGTGTCACACACTCAACCACACATGAGGAGGGTGTCTGGACTAGCAGTTAGGGGTGCTCAGAGCATGTAAAGAATGTGGAAGGGTCACTCCATCATGTAGAAACTTTCCATCTGGAGCCCAAAAAGGGCTGTGCCTGGACAGCTACTTGGCCTGGCTTCTCAATCAGTCAACCTGCTCTTCATCAATCTCTCCATCCCAGTACCCTCCAGCATCTCCCTCCATACCAGAAAGATCTGCTGTCTCTCACAGTGAGGTTGGCAGTTATGAGTCCTGCCAGGCACCCTGTTGGCTGCCCAGCTTTAGTGCAGTTCCCAGACCCCAGTCAGGACCCATCTCAGCTCTTCATTTGCCTGCTGGATATCAGCACACCTAGGGGGGACAGGGCAGTCACCTGGGTTATTCCATTGATTAGTGGTCCTTTCAGATGATAATTGGGAACATGGTGGCTCAGTAGGATAAATAATGGACTGGGAACCACAAGGTCGATGTTTCAAGTTCACCAGCTGCTCCATTGAAGAAATACGAAGTTGCAAAGAATTAAAACCTTGGAAACCCTATACAGGGTTGCTATGAGTCAGAATTGACTCAACAGCACTTAACAAAACATGGCAGCAGCAGTCAAAGTGAGGGACCCATTCTCCACATAACTCTTCTCACTTCTGTTCATACTCAAACCCCTTCTCAAGAATGGATATGACCCTCAGAGCAAACCCCCTTCCAAGACTGAGACACACTGGGAATACACGCTCTGATTGCTGACCATGTTCATCACCAATAAGGGGAAGTGAGGGAAAAACAGCAATGAAGCTGCGAGCTAAGTACTACAAT
>NW_006408632.1:490314-507114 GCF_000296735.1 Chrysochloris asiatica
CTTTGGTTGGTTGATGATGCATGGAGGGGACTGTAACCATGGCAATGAAATGATATATGATAGGATGAATGTAAAATTAATGTTCTCCCATGTAAACCATCACATAATTCACAATAAAACATTTTTTTAAAAAAATGATCTGAAACTACTTGTCATAAGAGATAACTGACAACAATTTTCTAAGGATCTTATGTGGAAAAGAAGACAAAAATTGGAGGACAGTGGGCTGTACTACACTGTTTGTTGTTGTTAGTTGTCATTGAGTCAGCTTGGGGTGATGGTGACCTCATATACAACAGAATGGCATGTGGTCTAATCCTGTGATCATTGGTTATTTGAGCCCACTGCTGTGGCTATTGTATTAATCTTATATAAGTCAACTGTTAACCTTATACAATATGACAGATCTTTGCACTGCTGAAAATCCTCATTAAGAATCTGTGTCCTTACACTCAACAAAGTAGGAATTGAAGGGAAATTCCTCAACATAATTAAGAGCATATATACAAACCCAACAGCCAACATCACCCTCAATGGAGAGAAACTGAAATCATTCCCTGGAGAACAGGAACCAGACAAGGATACTCTTTATCAGCGCTCCTATTCAATATTGTGTTGGAAGTCTTAGCCAGAGGTATAAAGGAAGAAAGGGAAATTAAAGGCATCCAAACTGGCAAAGATGACATAAAACTCTCTTGATCTGTAGAAGATATGATCCTATATATAGAAAGTCCCAAAGACTCAGCAAAAATATTATTGGAACTCATTGGAAGGTTCAGTAAAGTGGCAGGGTACAAAATCAATATACAGAAATCAGTTGGATTCCTTCTCTACTAATAAAGACAGAACTGAAAAGGGAATTAGGAAAACAATACCATTCACAATAGTCACCCAAAGGATGAAGTATTTAGGAAAAAATCTAACCAGAAGAACAAAAGACCTAATCAAAGAAAACTACCAAACACTACTACAAGAAACCAAAAGATCTTTTAAAAAATTGAAGAATAAATATACCATGCTCATAGATAAGAAGACTTAACATCATGAAAATGTCAATATTACCCAAAGCAATCTACAGATATATCACGATCCCAATCCAGATTCTAATAACAGTCTTTAAAGAGATGGAAAAAACTATCATGAACTTTATATGGAAAGGAAAGAGACCTCAGACAAACCAAACACTGCTTAAGAAGAAGAACAAAGTGGATCCCCCTCATTCCCTGATCTCAAAATCTACTACCCAGCCACAGGGGTCAAAACAGCCTGGCACAGGTACAAGAATGAAAGACACAGATCAATGGAACATAATTGAGAACCCAGAAGTAAATCCATCCATATACAGTCAACTGATCTTTGACAAAGGACCAAAACACATTAAATGGGGAAGAGATAGTCTCTTCAACAAATGGTGCTGGCAAAACTAGAATTGATTTGAAAAAGAATGAAACAAGATCCATATCTCACACCTCATACAAAAACTAACTCAACATGGATTAAAGACCTATTTATAAATCACAGAACTATAAAGATCTCAATGCAAAAATAGGACAAATCTAGGGACTCAAATACATGGCACACATACAGTAGGAAACATTGCAAAAAAAATATACAAACAATAGAAGACAAAATAGATGACTGAGACGTATTAAAACTTACAAGCATCAGCAGATTTCACCACAAGAGTAAAAAGGGAGTCCACAGAACGGGAGTTTTTTTTTTTTTTTTTTTTTTTTTTTTTGCAATGACGTATCAGACAAGGGGCTAATCTCTAAAATTTATAGAAAACTATAACACCTCTGCAAGAAAAAGACAATCAAATTTAAAAATGAGCAAAAGACATAAACAGACACTTCACCAAGGAAGTCATTTGAGCAGCCAATAAGCATATGAAGAAATGTTCACAATCATTAGCCATTAGAGAGATGCAAATCAAAACAACGATATATCTCACACCAGCATTAGCAATGAAGTTCAAAAAAAAAAAACAACAGAAACCAAATGCTGGTGAGGGTATGGAGAGACTGGGACCCTCCTACATTGCTGGTGGGACTGTAAAATGGTTCAACCACTCTGGAAAATGGTATGGCGCTTCCTCTGAAACTTGGAAATAGAAATATCTGTGATCCAGCTTCCTTTACTTGGTATGCATCCACAAAAAATACCAGCCAGGACATGAGTAGATATATGCACACCAATATTCATTGAAGCCCTACTCACAATATCAAAAAGATAGAGACAGCCGAAGTGCCCAATAGTGGAAGGATGGAGAAACAAACTTTGGTACATACCACAATGGAATACTATGCAACCTTGAAGAATAATGATGAATCTACAAAACACCTCAAAACATAGATGAACCTTGAAGACATTATGCTGAGTGAAATCAGTTAATTACAAAAGGACAAACATTGCATGGGACCATTATTGTAATTCCTTAAGAAAAGATTTCCATACTAAAAGAAACATCCTTTGATGAATGATTAGGGGTGGAAACTGGGGGAGAGTAATTCACAGGTTAGGGAGTAGACATAGGCTTGGGTGATGGGGAGGGCAATGCCTAAGAAGAAGGAGGGTGGCAGATGAACAATGAAGAAAGGGGAAGAGTTAAGAAAGTACGCATTGGTTAAATGGGATACAGGTAAACAGTGGTTTATATACAACCTTGGAACAACATGTTCTGATATACAGGGATTGAGACACAGTCTGAAAGGTTAAAGGAGGGGAAACAATAGGTGTTTGACTGTCTTGTGGATATTGATTTCCTCTGCCAACTATTGTAAAATAGACATTTAAGTGTGATAGAAATGAATATTGGGAATTATGATTACAGAAAGCCCTCCTTCAACCTACAATTGACTGGATTAATTCTAATTTCCCATTAGAATTTGCCCCAGGAAATCGGCTTCTTGTTAAACCTTTGTGGAGTAGGCGACCTTAGGTGGAATCCTGAGTCCCACCCAGAACCTTCTGTGGTGAGACATTCCCACTTCAAAAGACATGCAGACCAACACAAAACATCTGGGAGAACACAAGATTCTTATTGAAAGAAAGCCCAACAGAAAAAAGCAGACTGCTAGGATTTCATGCAAGTTGTTTGCTTTGGAGGCATCAAGGCAAGAAAAGTCAGCTCATCAAGGAAAACCCTCTCCTAAAACTAATCTCAAAGGGAACCCATGAGCAGTCTAATATGCTCACTGGTGATCGCTCTGGTCTACTTATGAGTGGAAGTGGGAGAAATGAGGCAATGAAGACATGGGCTGAGTTTGGCCATGTTCCATCAATACCTGCTGACCTTGAAATGAAAGAGAAAAAAGGTAGGGCTGATTGGTCTGAAGTTTAAGGAGATGTCTGAATTCCTGAGCCCATGGCACTGACCTAACCACTGGGGCCTAGAGCTGAGAGTGAAGTAACCAACTGGTCTGAAGTGCAGTGAGGCATATGTGAACTCCCACACTTGCAGATAGTACCCATGTGACCTAGCCTGGATGGCTAGCTCACCACAACCCCACCAGATGAAGATAAAAGAAGCTTGATACAGTGAGAACGTGTAAATTGATACAATTTGATGAACTGAACCTTTGCTTATGGGTGCAGTTGCTCAAAATTCCAACTGAAATGGAAGAATTTCTCATATCAAGGC
Source organism: Chrysochloris asiatica (assembly GCF_000296735.1). Classification (NCBI taxonomy): domain Eukaryota; kingdom Metazoa; phylum Chordata; class Mammalia; order Afrosoricida; family Chrysochloridae; genus Chrysochloris; species Chrysochloris asiatica. The sequence goes on from NW_006408632.1 coordinate 493,958, forward strand.
TAAAGCTTGTGTTCTCAGTGTACTGGATTGACTTGTTGTTGTTGTTGTGAAGTATGAGTTGGTTCCTATCCATAGCCACCCAATACAGGGTTTCCAAGGAGCAACTGATGAGCTTGAACTACCAACCTTATCATTCAACATGACTTTGTAGTCTAGCACATTAACCCGCAGTGCCACACCAGGTTAATAGGGATGGAGAATTTAGACATTGGCTATCAAAAATGGGAGCTATGAAAGCACGAAGTAGCTGGCTTACAAGCTTTCATGAATCTGCTTAGTTTCAGAATGAGGAGGGTAACATAGAATCTCTGCTGAGTAGTATTCCTCTTTCCCAGATGGATTTGATGAAAGAGGATGGGGGATGATGGAGATAGGATTTTATGATTCAATTTAGAGTAATTGTTAGCAGAATTAATTATGATTGTCACAACTGTAACTGTAGAAGATGTGAAACGAAAAGGGGGGAGTAGTTCATCTTTCATTTCAGGAACATACAATCCCAGGACCATAAAGAAGGAAGAGCATGAGTGGAACGTGAGATTCTACCTAGAAAAGCAACGACAGAAGAGACTGTGACAGAGACAATGCCATAGACAGAGCAGCTGCGGATTCTAGGTCTGTAGACTGAGAAAGGCTGTGTGCCTGTGGGCAGGAGGCTGGCTTGCAAAATGTGCCCTTTGGACATTTAAATGGATATATCTTTTTGTTTTGTATGTGTACATGAAATATGTTTGCTTTGTTGATTTATGGAAAATCAGATGTGAAAGAGAGGAAGTAGGATCACTGTTGTGATAGGGAGGGATTGTCATCATTTAGATGAAACAAAACATATGATTGGTTCAAAGTAAAGTTGATGATCTTGACTGTTAAATTTCACTTGATTCACAATAAAAATTAAAAATGTTTGAAATAAAAGGACCCTGTGTCCTTCAGAGATCATTCTCCAGACCCTACAGTGATTTGCTAAGTCATTTTCTCCCTGGCCCCTCCCACATTTTCTTGGGCTCTGTTCTCCCCACAACTGCTGAATTCTAGGCCTCTCATCTCCAACACTGAGAGCACTTCCATCCCAGCCTCTGTCCTGGAACCTCCATGCCCAATCCATTGACCACACAATGGTCCTCACCAGGACAAAGCCTCTCTCCCCTGGTCTACCACACACAGATTAGCAAATGGCACAAAGCGTTAGGTCAGACTCATTGGCAGGTGGGCAGAGAGGCTGAGAATCTGAGCTTCTTTTTTGTGACCTTCATGTCTTTGTCATACATTATATCTTGGCCACCAACCACCAGGAAGAATCTATGTACATGTCTTATCCCAGACAAATATTGGTGTCATAATGCTGAAGCACTCAGGTGCTGACTGAAAGGTTGGCCGTTGGCACCCATCAGCTGCTCCATGGTAGGAAGCTGTGGCAGTCTGTTTTTGTAAAGATTACAGCCCTGGAAACCTTCTGGGACAGTTGTACTTTGTCCTACAGGGTTGCTATGAGTCTGAATCTACTTAACAGCAAGGGGCTTTTCTCAGACAACATCAAGATCTAAGCTTCCAAGACTATTCCTCAGATTAGAAAGCCCTGGGTTTTTATAGCAAAGAGCACCCACTATGTGCAAGTCACTCTGCAGTTGTTTTGGATTCCAATGGAGCCTACTCTTCTTTCAGTTTGAGGAGGAAATCGCCAGCTGTTCCCTCCTTGTTATAAATGCTCTGGGTATTTGAAGACAGTAGTAAAGTCATTCTTTGGCTTTCTCATCTCCAAACTAAACAGCCTCAGCCCCTTTAACCTTTCCTTGGCAAACGCGAAGGCTCAAATGCAGAGGAGAAGCAAAACAAAACCATCTGATGCAGAAGGCCTCCCATCTCTAAAGCAGAACTCTGTTTTGAAACTTGGTCTGCACTTCGGTCTTGAATTCAGTAGCTTCCACTGTCGGAGACAATGAGAGGCCAGGTGCTGCTCGTCAAGCTTTTGGATGAGCCTGCACTGCAGGGCTCAGTGTTAGCACTTGGCAGAGGTTTGTGTTTCTTATCTTCAGATTTAATTTAAGGGATAGAAAAGGACATTGTGAGTGATTCAGGAGCGTAGTTGGCTGAAACTCCCCTGCCTGGGTCCCCTGGGGGTGGAGTGGGCTCCCAGAGCCACTGGAGAGGTAGGCAGCCTGCTGGGAAGGCTGCTCTCTGACTCTACAGAAGCCAGCAAGACGGGTTCCCCAGGTGCCCTCTGAGTGGAGACTGGTAACTTTATGTCCTGTGGCATCTCCTCCTTATGATGCCTCTCTACAGGGCTTCCAAGTCTGAGCACCCTGCCCTGGCTAGGATTTTCTACATACCATCCACATTTCTTCCACTGGTTTCCTCCAGGAACCTGTTCCACTTCCATGGACCTTAATTGTGATCAAGAAATTATGTACTGCACTGGGAAAATCTGTGGCAAAAGACTCTTGAAATGTTTTGAAAGCAAAGAGGTCTCCTTGATGACAAAGGAGCATCTGCCCCAAGCCATGTCTTTTCAGTCGTCTACATACCTGCGAAAGTTGGATGATGAAAATAGAAGACAGCAGTACAGACACCATTAGAGTTGTGGTGTTGGCCAAGAATATTGAATAACCATGGACTGCCAGAATGAATAAATCAGTCTTGGGAGAAACACAAATAGAAGGTTCCTTAGAAGCAAAGATGGTGAGACGACAGCTTGATTACTTTGGACAAGACATCGGGAAAGCCCAATCACTAGAAAGGACATGTTTTTGGTAAGTAGAGCGGGCCCATGGAAACATCAATCCAACTGCCAATGAAACGGATTCACGTGATAGCCTCAACAGTTGAAGTTGTTGCTGTTAAGTGCCGTTGAGTAGGTTACAACCCATCATGACCCTGTATAGGGTTTCCAAGCTGGTGAGTTTTAACTGCCAACCTTGTGGTTCAACCTAACCAGTCCAGTGCTTTATCCCACAGTGCAACACCAGTACTTCAGTGGGTTCTAACATATCAAAAATCATAGTGGTGGCTCAGGAACAGGTAACATAAATAGGTCATCAAGAGTCTGAGCAACTCAAAGGCAACTAGCAACAATGACCTTTTCCACATTTTTCAGTCTGCTCATGAAAACCCAAGGTCAGTGTGTTTCCAATCTCATCCTCCAGTTTTGTCTGCTAGGAGCAGGTTTTTCATGACTCAGTTGCCCTTCTTTTAGCCTCCAGGGCCTCTGTCTTTCATCAGAGACTAGTGTTCATAGTTCAGGCTGAGTTTCAAGGATAGAGGGTTCCCATTACAAGCCCAAATAGCCATTTAAGCAAATTCAGGACGCTTTAAAAAATAAATGAAATCTAATTAAGACGGTGGAGTGCTGGTGTGGCGCTGTGGGCTAATATGTCAGACTGTAAAGTCGTTTGAACTGCAAGATCAGTGGTTCAAGCTCACCAGCTGCTCCTTGGAAACCCTATACAGGGTTGCTATGGGTTGGAATCGACTTGATGGACTTAACAACAAAAATTAAGATGGTGGTGATCATCCTGTGTGCCCTTCCAGTTATTCCCTGAAGGAGATATGGAGTAGAGGGTGGATTCATGCATCCCTGAGTCTCTCGATGACTCACTCTCCCTACAGTCTGCTCAGGTCTGGAGCATCTAGCTTTGCAACCCTGAAAAAACAAATACCAAACTCACTGCCATTGAATCAGCCTCCAACTTATTATGACCCCATGTGTTAGAGTAGAACTGCTCCATGGGGTTTTCTTGGTTGTAATCTGTATGGTGTGGTGCTGTGGGTTGATGCACTGGACTGCAAATTCAGGTTGAACCCCAAGGTCAACCGTTCAAGCTCACCAGACACTCTTAGGAAACCCTATAAAGGGTTGCTATGTGAGTCAAAAATGATTCAATGGCACTTAACAAAAACAACAACAATCTGTATGGAGGCAGATTGCCAGTCATCTCTCCCACAGCACTTCTGTTAGCAGTTGAGTACAAATCGTTTGTGATACTGAAGGACCTCTCAATTGAAAACAGTGGGGCTCTAATTTAAGTCGACAGACCTGTGGTTCAACACCGGTAAGTAGGAGCTTTCTACTGATGCCCAACCCAAGAAAACAGAATCTTTTCCAACACTGGAGGAAAAATTGGCTGTGTGGACTTTTCAAGAACAAGAAGATCGGTCTCAAGTATGGTGTTTCCCTTAAGATTCTCAGGAGAAGTTTGTTTGAAAAACTTACCTTGGACATGACTTTAGAACTTAACCTCCAGGTAGAGGTGTCTCCAAGGAGCCCTGGTGGAGCAACAACTAAGTGCTTGGCCACTTACCAAAAGGTTGGTGGTGCCACTGGACCAATAACTAACATCATGATTAATGGAGAAAAGACTGATGTTGTCAAAGACTTCATTTTGCTTGGATCCAAAGTCAACACTCATAGAAAAAGCAGTCAAGGAATCAAACAACATATTGCACTAGCCAGATCGGCTGCACAAGACCTCTTTAAAGTGCTCAAAAGCAAAGATGTCAGTTTGAGGATTAAGGTGCTCCTGACCCAAGCCATGGTATATTAAATAGTCTCATATGCTTGTGAAAGCTGGACAACCAATAAGATGGTAGAATTTATGCATTTGAGTTATTATATTGGTGAAGAATATTCTAAGTATGATGGACTATCTGATGAACAAACAAATTTGTGTAGGAAGGAAGTATAACCAGAATACTCCTTAGAAGTAGATGCCCAGACTTCATCTCACATACTTTGGACATATAATCAGGATGGACCAGTCCCTGGAGAAGTACATCATGCTTGATAAAGTGGAGGGTCAGTGAAAAAGAGGAAGACCCCCAACAAGATGGATTGGCACAGTGGCAGCAGCAATGGACTCAAGAGTAATGACGACTGTGGTTGGCACAGGATGGGGCAGTGTTTCGTTCTGTTGTACCTAAGTTCTCTGTATCAAGCAACTCAACGGCACCTAAAAACAGCAAACAACAACAGTGATTCCATGGGAGCCAGACTTGGCAATCTGCTCTCATAAACATTACAGCTTAGAAAACCTTATGAAGCAGTTCCACTCCATCACATCAGGTCGTCATGAGTCAATATGGACTCAGTGATACTCAACAACAGCAGAGATGCCTCCACTGTAAGGACCTTGGCTTGGACTCAGCCATTGGATTATCTGTTCCATGGAGCTCCACATTGACAAATTCCCAGCCTTGTAACCACAGTTAGGACTGTACCTGGCATTGGAAGGTTCTTAATAAGCATTTGGGGGAGGGGGAGGCTTTGTTGAATAATTGAATGAACTCATTGGAAACATAGAGTCCCACCTGGATATTTATGGGATGTCTACTGTGTGGTATGTGATAGGGCGGGAATCCAAGGAGACAAAAATCACTTTTCTTTCCACATAATGTTTATCACGTCACCAGAAAGACAAGGTAAAGGCACATTGAATGTAAATAAAATGATGTACCTCAACTCTGCCAAAGACATATTCACAAAAGCAAGAATTTCTCTGCCAAACTGCTATGTTTTCTAATATAGTTTTTTCATAAAGCCTATTCTTCAAGGCACCAATTTCCCTGCGTGTTAATGTTGGGAAAGACTCTGGCAGTCAAATGAATTCAAGACCAGGTGAAGCAGATTTCTTTAATATAGGACTTCTTGTAGCTATTTTTGAACAGCTTTGTTGAGATATAATTTCAAACATAAAATCTACCCATTTTATGATATATAAATTATATATATATATAATTCATGCTTGTAGTGTAATGTGCAGGGTTGGTACCACCATCACTACCATATAATTACAGAACATTTTCATCACCCCGAAAAGAAACCTCATGCACATTTGCAGCTACCCGCACCTCTTCCCCTCCTACTTCTGTTGTTGTTAAGTGAGGTTGAGTCCACTCAGACTCCTGTATAGGGTTTCCAAGGAGCAACTGGTAGATTTGAACCACTGACCTTGCAGTTAGCAGTCCAGCGCTGATCTTACAGCACCATCCCAGGACCTCCTTCTAGCTCTAAGCAACCAGTAATCTATTTTCTGTCTCCATCAACTTACCTGTTCTGATCATTTCATAAATGGAATCATACAATATGTGATCTTTTGTGTCTATCTTCTTTCATGTGACATGTTTCAAGGTTCATCCATGTTGTAGCATGTGTCAGTACTTCCTTTCTTTTTGTTGATGCATACTATTCTATTTTGTGGATATTTTAGAGTCCGGGTGTGGCGCTGTTAAGATAAGCACTGCCAAAAGGTCTTCAATTTCTATCCACCCATTGCTCCTTGGAAATGAGTTGGAATCAACAGCACTTACCAGCAACATTTGGATCTTTTATTTATCCATTCAGCAGTTGGTGTATGTTTTGGCTGTTTTCACTTTGGGGCTGTTATGAATAATGCTGCCCTCCCACCGGTCACTCTGAGACAGACGAGGCTGTCTGCCCCTGAGGATCGATAGGAGTTGGAATCAACCCCTTGGTAGTGGGTTTGTTTTTTGTTTTATTTGAATGAACAATAAAAGATCCCTGTTGCCACAATAGTTAAGTGCTCAGCTGATAACAGAAAGATTGGCAGTTCAACTCCGTAGGAGCAAAGCTCTGGTGGTCTGCTCCTGTAAAGATTTTGGCCTAAGAAATCCTTTGGGGGTACCTCTACACTGTCAGATAATCCCCTATGAGTTGGAATCAACTTGACATCACACAAAAACACTACGAAGAACACTGAGTATATTTTCCTGGGCTTCAGAGACTTTACACGTCAATAGATTGCTGAATCTCCAAAGGGAACTCAGTGGAAAGTGATCCCTAAATGCCAAGGGTAGCTCTAGGAACAACAGTCCACAGCCCGAAACTGGGAAACTGACAAAGCCTGTCTGTACCTGACTATGTAAGTTTGGTGAACACTTTTAAGTCATTGATTTTTACCAAGTTTTGCTCAAAGGTGAAATAACTTTTTAATTCTCTGCTGTTTAGAACTTTGTCAAGAGTTATTTTGGCTAACAAATAGAGAAAAGGAAAAAACAAAACAAAACAAAACAAAAAACCCACAACAAAACTATATTCCTAAAAAATGTGAACATTCTGTTGTCTTACAGGAGAGTGAGGAAGTTGGACCCAATGCATTTCCTCTTGCTATTAGCAGTGACCAAGTGCTACAGAGGTGTCCGGTGCCTTCAGCCTCTAGATGGGCAGTCAAGCCAGGGAAGTGGCCCTTGGTGTCTTGGTCTAATCTTGATTGAGGTCTCCAAGTTTACAGGACACCAGGACACTCTTGTCCTGGCTCTGCCCCATTACATTTATAATGAGGTCTTTAGTGATCTGGATTTTCCAAACCAAACAGACTACATGGCAGGCTTTCCTAATGGGTGACCGGATAATACCTCTCTGTTAGTCCATTCATTGTTTTGGTGTCTCCACAGGAAATCTCTTGTTCAAACAGGAGGTTGGGCCTGGCCTCTACCAGCTGACTGTAGGGATCTCATCCACTACTGCCTTCTAATTGTTTTCTATTCTTCCAGTTCCCTGGGGCATCTCTGCTGGCCCAGGGTTATGGGCTCCTGATTTCCTTCAGAGGCCTGGCCAATACTTTGCCTGTGTGGCTCCCAGACCCACTGCACTCCCAATGTTTACTTGTCCCACAAGCCAGTCCTAGCTTCTCTTCTTAGCCCTGTAAGAAGTTCTTTTCCAAATACACGAGTTTTATCTCAGTCTAATTCAAATTATGGAGTCCTGGAATGGCGCTATGGGCTAATGAATCAGACTGTAAAGTCATTTGAACTGCAAAGTCAGTGGTTCAAGCTTACCAGCTGCTCCTTGGAAACCCTACACAAGGTCGATATGAGTCGGAATCGACTCGACGGCACTTAACAACATCAATTCAAATATGGGCCTTGGTGTGGCACTGTAGGATAAGTGCAGGACTGCAAGGTTGGTTTGAACCACAAGGTCGGTAGTTCAAACACACCAGCTGCTCCTCGGAAACCCTATCTTGGGTGGCTATGAGTCGGAACCGACTCAACAGCACTTAACGACAACAGCAATTCAAATATGTCCTTTCTTCCAACACCTAAAAATATTGCAGAGGATTTTGTCTTTTTTAAAGTAGGAGAAAGGGATAAGAGATGACCAATAGGGTCTCCTGTATATTATGGTCACAACTTTAACTGAACCTACAAGCTGGAGTCCTGGTGTATCAGCACTGGACTGCTAACCACAAGGTTGGTGGTTCAAATCCACCAGCCACTCCTCAGAAACCCTATACAGTGTAGCTATGAGTTGGAACCCACTGGATGGACGGCACTTAATAACCACAAGCGGCCTGGTTTGTATCAGCTGGTATTGGCCGTCCTGCCAGTCTTCAGCGAATGACGTCTTTCTCCCTCATGCTTTCCTCAGTCACTTTTCATCACTCTGGCCTCACCCTCTAAAACATTAGCATAACTGGTTCTGCAGTGTGACCCAGGCTGCACTCTACTCCTTGTCTCTGGAGTCAAGTTCCTCGTTTTCTTTCTTTCTGTGTCAGTGGAGGAAAAGACGGTAAAGAGGTCCCTCACACCCAGCCTCCTTTCTTAAAGGGGCCAAATCCCCTCAGGTACTCTGGTGCAAGCCGAGAGGGTGCTCCTGATCCAACCTTGCATTCCTGTCAGGTAAGTGACTGAGCAGCCATTGGAGACCCCACCTTGGATCTGCCTGTGGACTTCACACAGGGTTCACACTGACTCCGTGGCTGCATCTCTGAGCCACACAGTGCTGGCTAGTCAGTGCTCTGGGTTTGATCTCTGTTTGAAAGCCATTTCTGAATTTAGCACTGCTTGTCTTTTGGAGGGACTTGGGCATTTTTAAAACTATCTAATCTTACCTCCTTTTTATTGGACAGTTTTTCCCTTGATTTCTCTCTCCTTTCTCTCATCTGACTATGAACAGCAAGAAGAAACAAGGCAGTCTCCTCAACACTTTGAAAATCATGTTACCTAGATTACCCAGCCCATGAGACACATTTTCTGTTTTCCCTATTAATCGGGAGTGGGGGGTGGGGGCAGGATAAAACTGGTTGCTGTCAAGTGCATTCTGACTCATGGTAACTCCATGTGTGTCGGAGTAGAACTCTGCTCCATAGGGTTGTTTCCATGGCTGTTTTTGGGGGGAAGTCATCAGTAGGTGTTCCTTCTGAGGCACTGCTAGGTGGGTCTGAAGCTCCAACCTTTCATTTGATCAATGTTGTTGTTGTTAAGTGCCGTCAAGTAGATTCTGACCCATAGCAACCCTGTGTAGGGTTTCCAAGAAGGAGCTGGTGAACTTGAACCACCAACCTTGCAGTTCAAATGACTTTGCAGTCTGACGCATTAGCCCACAGCGCCACACCAGGACTCCATTGGATTGTTAGCATCATCCAAAGACTCCACCAACTTAGAGGACAGTGTTCCTACACTTTCTACTACTACAGAAATAAGTCTCCTTCTTCCTCAAGTTTCTTGTGTCCCTCAGCTCCTCTGGAGCCCTCATCAACAGCATCCTCAAACTTTGAGATGTATCTGTTGAGAAAATGTATCTGTTTCTGACCTGTTATCGGTGGAAGACCTCCCTCAGGTCCTCTCCTGGGGGTATTTTACAACACGGTGGTTTGTGTCATCAGAGTAAGCAAGAAAGTCAGAAACCTCTGTCTCTTTGTAGCCTAATCTTGGAAGTGGCATCCCATTACTAATTCTGCCCACTAGAAGCAAGTCACTTTATCCAGTCCACAATGAAGGAGCGTGGGTGACACAAAGGCATGGATATGGGAAGACAGGGATCATGGGGGACCATCAGAGGTAACCCACCAAGAACTCTACTTAACAGAACTCACTCAAGAAAAAATAAGAAAACCAAGACACAAACAAAAAACCCTCCAGGATTCTGACTTCTGGTAGTCACATGGTGCCAGAATATAACTATGCTCCTCAGGGTTTTCAGTGGCTTGTTTTGGGAAAAGGGAATCACCAGGCCTTTCTTTCTAGGCATCTCTGGGTGGACTTGGGTCACCTTTTGGCTAGCAGGCCAGTGCATTAATCCTTTGCATCACTCAGTGACTCCCAAGAAGAAACTCATGACCTATAGCTAAAGAAATCAACTTTGTAAGCAAAACAGCTTCCTACCAAGAGAGCTACAGGCCCACATGGTTTCACATGAATTCTACCAAGCACTTGACTTATAAATAAATATTATGACTTCTACAAAAAAGTCTCCAAGACAACACTTCCCAGTTTATTCTATAAGACCAGCATTACTTTGATAGAAAAACCAGAAAAAGACATTACAATAAAAGAGATCTACAGATCCATTTTCTCCACAAATACACATGAAAAATTCCAAACCTAAGAAAACATAAAAAAGTAAATTTGATGCAAAAAAAATGTAAGACTGATTTAACATTTGAAAAGCAATCCATATAATTCAGTATATTAACAGGTGATAGTGGTGGTGGTGTGCCATGGAGTTGTTTCTGACTCATAGTGACCCTGATCAGGAAGAAGGGAATAGTGTCCACTCCCAACACTTTCGTCCGACATTTCTACCTCATGCATGTTCTGTCCAGTGATTCCAACTCAAAGCAACCCTATAGGACAGAGTAGAGCTGCCTCATAGGATTCCCAAAACCTTAAAACTGCCTGATCTTTCTCCCTCAGAGAGAGTATTTGAACCCCTGACTTTCTGGTTAGTAGATGAGCACTTAACCAATGCACCACCAGGGCTCCTATTGGAGGTTCTACTGAGTCAAATTTCACCATTCATCTGTCTGTTTATTATACTGTGGTGGGTGACTTGTGTGCAAATATCCATTAATAATCAGAACATAGAAAGTACAAAGTATGAATCTAGGAAAATTGGAAGTTGTCAGCAATGAAAAGGAATGCATAAACATTGATATCCTAGGCATTAGTGAGTTGAAATGGATTGCTACTGGCCATTTTTAATTAGAAAATCATGTGGTTTACTATACCTGGAAAGACAAATTGCAGAGGAATAACATCACATTCATTATCAGAAAGAACATTTCAAGGCATGTTTTGAAGTACAACGTTCTCTGCAATAAGTCAATATCCATACACCTACAAGAAGGATCAGTTAATGCCATTGTTAGTCAAATGTACGCACTAACCTCTAAAGCCAGTGATGATGAAATGGAAGAATTCTACCAACTTCTTCAGTCTGAAATTGATCAAATATGCAATCAAAATGCATTGATACTGGTAATTCTAATGCAAAAGTTAGATACAAAGCTGTAGGATCTTTAGTTGGAAAATATGGCCTTGGTGATAAAAATGATGCTGGAGATCACATGATAGAATTTTGCAAGAGCCATGAGTTATTCGTTGCAAATATCTTTTCTCATAAAAGATGACTGACTGTATACCTGGACCTCATCAGATGGAATACACAGGAATCAAATTGACTACAGCTGTGGGAAGAGATGGTAGAGAAACTCAATATTATCAGTCAAAACAAAGACCAGGGGGTCAACTCAAAGTAAGTTCAGGCTGAAGTTGAAGAAAAGTAAAAGTATAAACGTGAGTATATCCTACATGAATTTAGAGACCAATTCAATAACAGATTTTGGTGCACTAGATACTAATGACGAAAGGCCAGAAGAGTTGTGGGATGACATTAAGAATATCATACATGAAGAAACAAAAAGTCAATAAAAAGACTGGAAAAAAGAAAACACCAAAGTGGATGTCAGAAAAGACTCTGAAACTTGCTCTTAAGCTTAGAGAAGCTAAAGTGAATTGAAGAACCGGTACAGTACAAGAACTGAACAGAACATTTCAAAGGGAGCTAGAGAAGACAAAGTCAAATATAATGAAATGTACAAAGACCTTGAGTAAGAAAGGGAAGAACATACTCAGCATTTCTCAAGCTGAAAGAACAGAATAAAAAAATTCAAGTCTCAATTGGCAATATTGAAGAATTCTAGGATCAAAATATTGGATGACACTGAAACATCAAAAAATGATGGAAGAAATACACAGTAACTTTACCAAAAAGAATTGGTCACTATTCAATCATTTCAAGAGGGACCATATGATCAAGAACTAATGATGTTGAAAGAAGAAGTCTAAAAACAAGGCACCAGGAAATCTTTCAACAAACTGATACAGCACTGGAGGTGCTTACCCATCTGTCAAGAAATTGGAATATATCCATTCCAAAGAAAGGTGACCCAATGGAACACAGAAATCATTGAACAATATCATTAATATCATGGTGGTGGTGTGCCTAGGAGTTGGGTCTGACATAGTGACCTTGTATAGCGTTTCTAAGGCTGTAAATCCTTACAGGAGCAGAAAACCTCATCTTTCTCCCACAGAACAGCTGGTAGTTTCAAACTGCTGTTTGATTAGCAGCCTAATTTGCTGAAGAAAATTAAAAATCATTGCCCCAGTACATTGAGGGAGCACGACCAGAAATTAAAGACAGATTCAGAAGAGGACGTAAACTAGGGATGTCATTGCTGGTGTCAGATGGATCTTGACTGAAAGCAGAGAATATCAGGAAGATGTTTACTTGTGCTTTATTGACTATGCAAAAGCATTCCACTGTGTGGATCATCACAAACTATGGATAACATTGCAAAGAATGGGTATTCCAGAACACCTAATTGTGCTTGTGAGGAACCTGTTCATAGACCAAGAGGTAGTTGTTAGACCAGAAAAAAGGGATACTGAATGATTTAAAATCAGGGAAGGTGTATGCCAAGGCGGAATTATTTCGCCATACTTATTCAATCTGTATGCTGAGCAAATAAACTGAGATGCTGGATTATATGAAGAAGAACATGGCTTCAAGATTAGAAGAAGAGTCATTAATAACCTACGATATATAAATGGCACAAACTTGCTGCCTGGTAATGAACAGCACTTAAAATACTTACTGATAAAGTGAAGGACTACAGTCTTCAGCATAGATTGTACTTCAATGTAAAGAAAATGAAAATTTTCACAACTGGATCAATAAATAGCATCATGAATGATGGAGAATAAAGCTGTCAAAGATTTCAATTTGCTTGGATCCACAATCAGTGCTCATGTAAGCAGTAATCCAGAAATCAAATGATGGAGTGCACAAGACCTCTTGAAAGTGTTCAAGACAAAAGATGTTGTTTGAGGACTAAAGTGTGCCTGGCCCAAGTCATGGT
>NW_006408632.1:510404-539846 GCF_000296735.1 Chrysochloris asiatica
GGAACCGACTTGGCGGCACTTAACAACAACAACAACAAATCAGAAGGACCAATACCAGGATAAGGACATCATGCTTGGTAAAGTGGAGAGTCAGCAAAAAAGTGGAAGACCCCCAACAAGATGGATTTACACAGTGGCAGCAACAATGGGCTCCAACATAACAACAATTATGAGGAAGATGCAGGGCCAGGCAGTGTTTTATTCGGTTGTGCTGAGAGTCAGGTAGTCCCTAAGAACAACAGTCAATATAAGTAGTCAAACAAAAGAAATAAAGGCATCCGGATTGGAAAGGAAGATGGAAAGCTGTCTCATTTTCACAATCAGCTTAATCAAACCTCAGGGATCTGCAAAAAGTGACTAAAATACTTGAGTTTAGCAAGACGGCCGAGTTCTTGACCAATAGACCAAAATCAATTATATTTGTTTATACTATCATGAGGAGTCCTGGTGTGGCTCTGTGAATTAATGAATGAGTTCGGCTGCAAGGTCAGTTTGAACTTCGAGGAGGGCAGTTCAAGCTCACCAGCTGCTTCTCGGAAACCCTATGCAGGGTCACTATGAGTTGGAACCAACTCAATGGCACTAAACAACAACATACTATCATGAACAACAGAAATTGATATCTAAAAAGATGCAGTTTATAATGACATCAAAAAGCCTGAAACACTTAAGAGTTAAAGCTGATGAGGAGTATAAAATCTGTGTACTGAAAACTACTGTAGGACATCACTCTTGGTAAAGTGAAGGGTCAGCGATAAAGAAGAAGCCCCCCAATGAGATGGACAGAGACACTGGCAGGAGCAACGGGCTCAAGCACAACAACAATTGTGAGGATGGTACAGGACCAGGCAGTGTTGCATTCTGCTGTGTCTCTAGCAGTTGGAACAGACTTGACAGCACCTAACAACAACTGAAAACTACAAAACATTGTTGAGAGAAATTAGAGAATACCCAACAAGAGGAAATACATACCATCTTCGTGGTTTAAAAGATTCAATGTTCTGAAGCTGTCTAATTCTCCAAAATTGATTTGTAGATTTGCCACAAACCTTCATAAAATCCCACTAGTGTTGATGTGTTTTTGCATTTCTATGGAAATGCAAAGACTTAGAGTAGCCATAAAAAAAGCTCTGAAGAAAAAGAAGGAAGCGGAATCACAATACCTTCTTGCACAGTTTATTATAAAACCAAATTAATTAAGGTATCATGGTTGGTGTCAATGGTGCAGAGTTGATAAACCCACACTTATATTGTCATCTGAATTTTTACAAAAGTTCCAAGAAAACTTGAGCAACCATATTAAAGAAGAAATAAAAAAGGACTTCAATCTATATTTCAAAGCACATGAAAATTAATTCAAAAGGGGTCGTACAACCACGTGTAAGAGCTAAAACTGTAAAATTCCTAGAAGCATAAGTGTAAATCCTAGTGAACTTGAGTTTGTCAAATTCAACACATAAATAACAAACTACAAAAGAAATATTAAGTTTGTTGTTGTTCTTAGGTGCCATAGAGTCGATTCTGACTCATAACAACTTTATGTACAACAGAATGAAACACTGTTGAACCCTGCACCACCCTCACAATTGTTAAGCTTGAGTCCATTGCTGCTGTCACTGTGCCAGTCCATCTTACTGGGGGTCTTACTCTTTTTCTCCCAGACTCCTCTTTACCAAACATGGTATCCTTCTCTAGAGACTGGTGATAATATGTCCGAAGTATGAGAGATGAAGTCTGGCCATCCTGGCTTCCAAGGAACATTCTGGTTGTACTTTTTCCAACACAGATTTGCTTGTTCTTTGGCAGTCCATGGCACTTTCAATATTCTCCTCCAACACCATAATTCAAATGCAACAATTCTTCTACAATCTTCCTTATTCACTGTCCAACTTCCACATGCATATGAGGTTATTGAAAATACCATGGCTCGGGTTGTTGCTGTTGTTGTAAAGTGCAGTCAAGTTGATTCTGACTCATAGCAACCCTAAATAGAGTTTCTGAGGAGCCGCTATGAACGCTTGACTTCGGTGTTCACGCCGACCTTGAGGCTGAGGGCTTATCCTATGGCACCACACCCACTAGAATAGCTAATAGTAAACACAACTGGTCATGCCAAATGTTTGCAATAACTCTTATTAGCAAGCTGGTAAGAATGGAAAATGGTATGATGAGGACTTGGCAGTCTCTTATCAGGTTAACTATATATATACCATATGACTTTGGAGTCCTGGTGTGGTACTCCAGGGTCAGCACCGACTGCTAACCACAAGGTTTGTGGTTCAACCCATCAGCTGCTCCTTGGACACCCTATACAAGGTAGCTATCAGTCAGAACTGATTCGAAGACACTTAACGCCACCGACAACAACAACAACCATATGACTCAGCCTTTCCAGCCCAAATTATTTGCCTACCCTCTAAAATGAAAGAATATGCTCACAAAAACACTTGAACATAAATGTTTTTCTTGTAAGGTGTTGCTTAGTTGGCTCTGACTCATATAAACAAAGAAAAACAAAACACTGCTGGGTCTTTGCTATTGTCACAATTGTGGTTGTTTGAGCCAATCATTTTTAATCCATCACCCTGAGAGTCTTCCTCTTAGTGCTATAGGATGAGCACTGTTTGAACTCACCAGCAGCTCCTCAGAAACCTTCACTATGAGTTAGAACCCACGGGATAGTACTTAACAACAACTATTTTACTAAGCATGGTATCCTTCTCCAGGGACTGGTCCCTCTGGATAACTTTGTCTAAAGTTTATGAGATGAAGTCTACCTCTCTTGCCTTCTAAGGGGCATTCTGGCTGTACTTCTTGTAAAATGTAGCAGTCCATGGTATTCTCAGTATTCTTTGCCAACACTACAATTCAAATGTATCAATTCTTCTCTCTTTCTTCCTTATTCACTGTTTAGCTTTCATATGCAAATGAAGCTATTTAAAAAAAATACAAAGGCTTGGGTCAGTTTCCAAAGTGACATCCTTGCTTTTCAATACTTTAAGGTGGTCTTCTGTAGTAGATTTTCCCAAATCAATAAATATATTGTTTGATTTTCTTAACTGCTGCTTTAATGGCATTTACTGTGGATCCAAGTAAAATTAAATCCTTGACAACGTCAATATTTTCTCCTTTTATCAGATGTTGTTTATTGGTCCAGTCGCGAGGATGTTTCTTTTATGTTGAGGTATAATCCATACCAAAGTATGTTCTTCAAGTCTTCTTCACTTTCAGCAAGCAAAGTTGTGTCATCTGCGTAGGGCAGGTTGGTAATGAGTCTTCCTCCCATCCTGATGCCACGTTCTTCTTCATATTGTCCAGTTTCTAAGGCCCTTTCCTCAGCATACAGCTCAAATAAGTACAGTGCAAGGATACCCACACTTTTCCGAATTTTAAACCACACAGTCTTCATGTATTCATAGTAGCTTTATTTGTAATTGCCTAAAATTGAAAATGATCTAAATGAATCCCAGCAGATGAAAGATTTAGCAATGGTAGTATGTCCATACAATAGAATGTCCAGCAATAGAAAGTTAGAAAGTATTGATACTCGTAAAAGCATGATTAAATCTCAAAATAATTATGCTGAATAAGAAAACAGGCAAAAAGAATATGTATTATATTACATATATGATTCATGTTATTGTTGTTAAGTGCCATTGAGTTGGTTCCAACTCACAGTGACCCTGTATGGAGTTCCTGAGGAGCAGCTGGTAGGTTTGAACTACCAATCTTATGGTTAGCAACTTAGTATTTATCCCACAGCACTACACCTGGGCTCCACATATGATTCTAGTTATATACAATTCTAGAAAAATCAACTAATCTATAGTAACAGAAAACAGATCAAGGTTGCCTGAAGTGGGGGATGTGGGGGAATGAAACTGGGTAACAGAAGGGATGGATTCCACTATGAAAATGTTGGGGTCATAGATACGTTCATGATCTTACTTGTGATAAAACTTTCACAGGTGCATCAATCTGTCAAGACTTCTCAAATCAATACCTTAATTATGTACAATTTATTGTATGGCAATTATACCTCCATAAAGCTGTTAAAAAAAGACTTTATCTTTTAGAGATACCCACTGAAAACATTATAAATGAAATTATCTAAGGACTGAAATCTGTTTAAGATAAAACAAGATTGGGGCGGCAAGTAGGAGGTAATATACATGGGACAAAGATATAGAATACTGACTGCCAGGTACTAAATGTTGAGACAAGGTTCATTTTTGTATATGTTTGAAATTCTACAAAAAAAAACAACTTACTTTTTTTAAATGTACTTTTAGAATACCATGCAGCTTACAACCAAGTTTCTTTCTTTGGAGCTGATGAAAGAGCTGGTCACCTTGTTCAGAAACCTCCTTAGGTTGCATTCAGTTCAACCACAATGTGAGATGGTGATATGGTTCCCATGAAATGATTCAAATGATATGAAAGAGGAATCGTTCATAATTAACCAGTGCAGATCTTACGACAGGCTAGACTTTTCGAAGAAGAGGCACATGGCAGGGATTGAAGAGGGACTCCATTGCAGGGAGGGGTTTGAGATCTGCTACAGGGCTGCCCTTGTGCTGTGCTTTGCAGATCAACACAAGGCATATACTTCAAAGAAGTGGGTTCTGACCCATAGCGACCCTGTAGAGGGTTTCTGAGGAGCAGCTGGCGAGCTACCAATGTCTTAAATGCTAACAGTGTCACCCATGGCAGACTGTGAAACGTGGAGCTTCCAGACTACGACAGACTATGAAGAAAGAGAGACAGACTACTTCAGAATGTTTAGTCACTGAAAACCTTATGAATAGTAGTGGAACACTGTCACATGTAGTGCAGGAGATGAAAACATAATGACTAGCGCCAAAATATTGTCAGATACAGTGCCTGAAGACAAGCCCCTCAGATTGGAAGACACACAAACTGCAACTGGAGAAGAGCTGCCTCCTCAAAGTAAAGTTGACCAGGATAAGAGAATGGAATAAAGTTCTCGGGACCTTTATTTGCTGATGGGCACAGTGCAAAAATGAGGAGAAACAGCTGTAAACATTCATTAATAATTGGTATATGGAACATATGAAGTACAACTCTAGGAAAACTGAAACTTGTCAAAAATGAAATGGAAACCATAAAAATTGATATCCTAGCCATTAGTAAGCTGAAATGGACTAGTATTGCCCGTTTTGAATTTGACAATCATATAGTTTATTATGCCGGGAATGACAAATTGAATAGCATTCATTATCAAAAAGAACATCTCAAGATCTACCTTGAAGTGCAATGCTGTCTGCGATTAAAAAATATCTATACACCTACAAAGAAGACCAGTTTTATATACCAACCACCAAAGTCAGTGATGATGAAATTGAAGAATTCTACCAACGTCTTCAATGTGAAATTGATCAAACATGCAATCAAGATGTATTGATAAATACTGATAATTGGAATGCAAAGGTTGGAAACAAAGAGGAGTAATTGGCAACTATGGCCTTGGTGAAAGAAACGATGCCAGACATCAAATGATAGAATTTGCAAGATTAATAATGACTTACTCATTGAAAACACCTTTTAAAAATAACATAAAGGAAGACTATACACATGGATCTCATCAGATGGAATCCACAGAAATCAAATTTACTACATCTGTGGGAAGAAACAGTGGAAAAGCTCAGTATCATTAGCCAAAGCAAGGCCAGGAGCAGACTGTGAAACAGATAATCAATTGCTCATATACAAGTTTAGGCTTAAGATGAAGCAAATGAAAACAGACCCATGAGAGCCAAAGGATACCCTTGAACATATCACGCCTGAATTTAGGGAATATCTCAAGAAAAAATTTGATGCATTAGATACTAACGACTAAAGACCAGAAGAGCTGTGGGATAGCATCTAGATCACACAGGAAGAAAGTTAACGATCACTAAAAAGACAGGAAAGAATTAAAAGACCAAAATGGATGTCAGAAGAGATCTGAAATTTGCTCTTCAGCACAGACATGCTAAAGTGAATGGACAAAATGAAGAAGTAAAGAGCAGAACAGATAATTAAAAATCTGCTGTCACCATACATCGACAGAGAATTGCCAGAAATTCAAGCCAGATTGAGAAGAGAATGTGGAACTAGATATTTCATTGCTGAAGTCTGATGGACCTTGGCTCAAAGCAGAGAATACCAGAAAGATGTCTACTTGTGCTTTACTGACTGTGTGGATTATAACAAGATATAGACAACATTGTGAAGAATGGCTATTCCAGAAGATTTAATTGTGCTTATGAGGAACCTGAATATAAACTAAGAGGCAGTTGTTCAAACATAGCAGGGGATACTGAATGGTATAAAATCAGGAAAGATAGGCACCAGGGTTGTAGTCTTTTACCATACTTATTCAAACTGTATGCTGAGCAAATAATTTGAGAAACTGGATTATTTAGAGAACATATGCCACTAGGATTGGAAGAAGACTCATTAACAATCTGTGATACACAGATGATACAACCTTGCTTGTTGAAAGCAAAGAGCTCTTAAAATGCTTACTGATGAAAATCAAAGACTGCAGCCTTCAATATATGGGTTGCCCCTCAATGTAAAGAAAACAAAAATCCTCTCCAGTGGACCGGTAAACAACATCCACATAAATGGAGGAAATATTTCATTTTGGTTGGATTCACCATCAACACTCAGGGAAGCAACAGGCAAGGAATAAAACAATGTATTGCATTAGGCCCTTCTGCTGCACAAGACCTCCTTGTTGTTGTTGTTAAGTACAGTGGTGTCGGTTCTGACTCATAGTGACCCTGCACAGTGTTTCCGAGGCTGTAAATCTTTACGGAAGCAGAACGCCTCTTCTTTCTCCTGCAGAACCGCTGGTAGTTTCGAACTGCTAACCTTGAGGTTGACAGCCCGACTTGTAACCACTACGCTACCAGAAATTCTTAAAGTGTTGGAAATCAAAGATGTCAGTTAGAGGACTAAGGTGTGCCTGACCCAAGTCATGGTGTTTTCAATA
Organism: Chrysochloris asiatica; assembly: GCF_000296735.1. Classification (NCBI taxonomy): domain Eukaryota; kingdom Metazoa; phylum Chordata; class Mammalia; order Afrosoricida; family Chrysochloridae; genus Chrysochloris; species Chrysochloris asiatica. Next base: position 517,408 of record NW_006408632.1, read on the forward strand.
ACCTCATATGCATGTGAAAGTTAGATAGTGAATAAGGAAGAGCAAAGAAGAATTGATGCATTTGAGTTATGGTGTTGGGGGAGAATATTAAAAGTACCATGGACTGCCAGAAGAACAAACAAATCTGTGTTGGAAGAAGTACAGCTGGAGTGTTCCTTAGAAGACAGGATGGTGAGACTTTGTCTCTCATACTTCAGATGTGCTATCAAAAGGGTCCAGTCCCTGGAAAAGGACATCATGCTTGATAAAATGGAGAGTCAGCAAAAGAGATGAAGACCCCCAACAAGGTGGGCTGGCACAGTGACAGGAGCAATGGGCTCAAAATGTAACAACAGCGTCTAGTTCTGCTGTGCATAGAACCGACTCAACGGTGCCTAACAACAACAATAACAATTAAGTTCTGGTGTGCTGCTACAGGATAAGCACTGGACTGCTAGCTGTAAGCTAACTGCAAGATTGGTGGTTCAAGCCCACCAGCTGCTCCTTATAAATCCTATATCAGGTGCTATAAGTCAGAACTGACTCAATGGCACTTAACAGCAACAACCATTAAGAGAAGGCGCCCTGATGGTGCAGTGGGTTAGGCGTTGGGCTGCTTACAGTAAAATTGGTGGTTCAAACCCAGCAGGCACTCTGGAGGAGAAAAATGAGTGTGTCTGCTCCCATACAGATGGACAGTCTTGGAAACCCTGTGAAACAGCTCTAGTTTTTTCTAGGCGTTGGAGTCGGCTCAGAGCCATTGGGACCCATTAGGAGAGCATCTGTCTCCTGAAAGAGTTGCTCCATGAACCATTCTTTTTTGTCCTTTAAAACTTTTACTGTGAACTGAGTGAAGATTTGCTAACAAAATCAGCAGCTTTACATTCAACAAATTTTACACTTTGTTTCATCTCAATGATGACAATCCCCTCCATGCAATAAGTGATCCTACTTCCTCCTTGTGGCTCCCCATTTACATCTTATATTTCACAAACAAACAAAGCAAAAGTATTTTATGTATGCATGCACAACAAAAATAAATATTCATTTAAATGTCCAAAGGGCTCATTCTGCAAGCCAGCCTCCTGCCCACAGGCACCCAGCCTTACTCAGTCCATGGGCCTAGAGCCCGCAGCTGCTCTGTCTCTCCATGTCACCACCTTGGCCACTGTCTCTGCTGTCACTGCTCTTCTAGGTAGGATCTCACCCTCCACTCATGTTCTCTCTTCTTGATGGTCCTGGGATTATCTGTACCTGAAATGAAGGATTAACTAATCTTGTCCCCCTTTTAGTTCCACATCTTCTGCAATTACAATTGTGACAATCACAATTTATCCTGCTAACAATTACTTACAATTGAATCATAAAGTTTATCATTATCATCCTTCAACTCCTTTCACCAAACCCATCTGGAAAAGAAGAAAACTATTCAGTGGGGAGTCTACCTTACCCTCTCATTCTGAAATGAAGCACACTCATGAAATCTTGCAAGCCAGCCACTTCATGTCTTTATAGCCCCCATTTTTGATAGTCAATGACTAAATTGCCCATTCCTAACCACTCAGTACACTGAGGAAACAAGTTTGTTCCTTGAAATGAAGAAGCTTTCCATTCTGGTTGGAATTTTGAGCAACTGTGTCCATAAGCAAAAGTCTAGTTCATCAAACTGTAGCAATTTATACTTGCTCACAGTATCAAGCATCCTTATCTTCATCTGGCTGAGTTCTGGTCAGCTAGCCATCTAAGCTAGGTCATATGGGTACTAGTTGCAAGCTTGGGAGCTCTCACATGCCTCCCTGCACTTCAGACCAGCTGGCCACTTTACTCTCAGCCCTAAGCCCCCATGGGCTAGGTCAGTGCCCATGGACTCAGGAGTTCACACAGCTCCCTAAACTTCAGACCAGCCAGCCCTTCATCTCTTTCTTATCTCAAGGTCAGTTGGTATCAGTGAAACATGACTTGAACCATTCTTTAAAATCTAAGGAACTTTGCCATATGAAGTCCTCAGGGACTTTACAGTAAAGGTGAGACACGAGCAGCTGAGTGCTGGAGCCATGCAAGGCAGAGGATGCATACCACTAAATGAAAAGCTGATAGTCCAAACCCATTCAGAAATGCCTCAGAAGACACAGACCCAGTGCTGTTGAGACCACTGGATCTACAGAGAGCAGCCAGAGCATGCTGGTCACCAAAGGCAGATGGGTCACATGATTCTACTTAAGCCCAGAGACATTAGTTTACAAGAATCAGGCATCTTGTTAAGACTGTTTGACAGGTGCTTTTTATCATTTTAAATTTTAGATGTTTACATTATATATGGAGTCCTGGTATGGCATTATAGGATAAACACTTGGCCACAAACTGCAAGGTAAATTGTCCAAACCCCCAGCAATACGTCAGAAACCGTACACAGGGTCACTATGAGTCAGAACTAACTTAATGGCACTAACCACCACAACAAATATATATGTATTTATAGTGTTTGAAAATATAAGGCCATCTGAAGAAATGGTACAATGACTACTATTTAAGTCTCTTCTCTATAAAAGCAATGAGGAAACTGGTAAAAATAGATAGAATCAATTTTTTAAAATGTCTCGAAATTAGATTGCAGCAATCTAAGGAGAAACACAAGGCTGGTGGTTCAAACCCACCAGCTGCTCCTTTGAACCCCCACATGTACAGGATCGCTATGAGTCGGAAAGGTCTCCAGGACACTTAACAAGGGAAAGTTTACACAAGAAAAATGGCTGAGTCTTGGGAAAAACAATGAGCTCTGTCTTTTTCATTTGCCTTATTTCCATCCCCCCTCTGTGTTTCCTCAGTGGCATTTGTTCAAAACAATTGCAAAGATGTTTAGAGGGTATTGTTTAACTTCACAGCTGCTTGTAGGAGTGGCTAACAATTGGGGCAAACAATACCAAAAAAGCAAAACTACAAAAGAAAACTTTTCTTGTTAGTCAATTCCGACTCTTGGTGACTATATGTGTTAGAGTAGAACACAGGGTTTCAGTGACGGCTGTTTTAGAAGAAGTTTGCCAGGCCTTTCTTCTGGGACATCTCTGGGTGCATTCAATCCTTTTGCTTTTAGTTTACCATCTGAGCTCATTCTGGAGGTCTGCACCCCTCAGGGCCTCCAGACTGTCCATAAAACCAAGCCCACTGCCATGAAGTCACTTCCCACTCACAGCGACCCCGGATAGTGTTTCTGAAGCTAGAAATCTTTGCAGGAGCAGAAAGCCTTATCGTTCTCCCGAGGAGCAGCTGGTGTGTTTGAACTGCCAACTTTGCAGTTAGCAGTCCAATGGGCCACCAGGGCTCCTCAGGATGTCCATAGACTCTTTGAACTGCTTTGACATACTCATGGGAGTATGAGCTTGGAAGAGCCCCTAGAATGTGCAAACGGCTAATGTACTATACCACTAAATGAAAAGCTGATAGTCCAAACCCATTCAGAAATGCCTCAGAAGAAAAACCTGGCAATTTGCTTCCGAAAGTTCACAATCTTGAAAACTTTATGGAGTACAGTTCGACGCTGCAGCACTTGGGGCCATCATGAATCAAATAAACTCCACAGCCACTGGTTTGATTTAGAAGGTCATGTGCAAGAGTATTAAGGTTGTGCACTGGCCCCGGGGTAGTTAGTATGCATGTTCAGGAAGGAGCTGAGAAGACCCTAAGTTCTCAACTCTGGTTAACCTTGAATTTTACATAAGCAGGAAGTGAAGGTTCAGGCAAAGTTGTCAACTACCTGGTTGTCTCTGAAGGCATGCCCAACATTCACAGCAGTAAAGAAATTGAATTAGGAATAATAATAAAAGAAAACAAAGAAATGCCTTGGTCCTGAGAGATTTACTGGTGAGTTCTACTAAATGTTTAAAGAAGCACTGCGTAAACTCCTCCCCTTCAAAAAACAGTGGAGAGGAGAGAACACATCCTAACTCATTCTCTGAGGCCAGTATTGTCCCAATATCAAAACCAGACAAATATCACAAGAAAGGAAAAACACATATTCATATCCCTTAGGAATAGATGCAAAATTTCTCAACAAAATGCTAACAAACTGAATCCAGAGGGGAAAAAGGACTATGTATTAAAATCAAGTGGAATGAGTCCCAGGAATTGAAGGTTGGTTTAACATACAAAATACAATCACCATAATAAACCATATAAATAGAACAAAAGACATATCATCTATAATCAGTTCAAAATATACAGAAACAACATTTGACAAACTCCACTCTATTCCTTATTTTACAAACATGAGGTTTTCTGCTCCTGTAAAGATTTACAGCCTTGGAAAGCCTATACGGGGTCGCTATGAATCAAAACAGACTCCACGGCACACAACCACGACCACCACCACTCTAATCCTCATTTTACAAACTAGGAGTCGGTTTTTTGGTAGGGTTGAAATTTCTATGTAACTGGTTCTGGTATAGGATCAGCACTGGACTGTGAACCAATAAGGCAGCAGTTCAAACTTACCAGCTGCTTCTCGAAAGTCCTATACAGGGGTCACTATGAGTTGGAACCAACTTGACAGCACTTAACAACAACCACAACAGGAAACTTCCGTGGCTCCATCTTTACTCTCTGAGGTCTTAACCTCAACTGTTCTTATGGTTGCTTCTACATTACCAAACCCAGTTGCCGTGGAGTTGAATCTGATTGCTGGCAACAAGCCTTTCTTCCAAAACACCTGTGAGTAAATTTGAATTTCCAATCTCTGAGTTAATAGCCATGTGCCTTAACTATTTGCATCAGCCAGCCACTCCTTGTTTCCTACATCATTGCTGTTCTAGGTGCCTATCAGGTTGTTTTTGACTCGCAGTGATCCTGTGTCTTACGACTGTAATCTTTATGGAAGCAGATCACCAAGACTTTCTTCCATAGTGCATTGGGTGGGTTTGAAACCCCACCTTTATGTGAGTTGTTAGTGTTAAGCACCATTGAGTTGGTTCCAACTCTTAACTACCCAGTATTTACAAGGAGCAGCACCTGGTGAGTTTGACCCACCAACCTGTGATTCAAACTGACCTCGTGGTCTAGTGCTTATCCTACAGCACTACACCAGGACTCCTTTAGGTAAGTGTTGTTGTTGTTAAGTGCCGCCAACCCACCAACCCTGTATAGGGTTTCCAAGAAGCAGTTGGTGGGTCGGAATCACCGACCTTGTGGTTCACAGTCCAGTGCTGATCCTATGCGCCACACCATATGTCTGTTGTTGTTGTTGTCAGGTGCCATCAAGTCAGAACCGACTCATAGCGACACCATGCACAGCAGAACGAAACAATGTCCGATCCTGGGCCAACCTCACTACTGCTGCCACACTTGACACCATCAATGGTGTCACCTGGCTGATCCATCTTGTTGGGGGTCTTCCTCTTTTTTTCTTACCCTCCACCTTACCCAGCATGACATCCTTCTCCAACGATTTTTTCCTCCGGACAATATGTCCAAAGTATGAGAGACGAAGCTTAGCCATCTTGGCCTCCAAGGAGCACTCTGGCTGCACTTCTTCCAAAACAGATCTATTGGTTCTTTTGGAAATCCGCAGTCAGGTGCAAACTATATGTACCATCCAGACACCATCTGCTTTTACATTAAAGGTCTTCTAGTGTCTGGTAGCGTAGTGGTTACGAATCGGGCTGAGAACTGCAAGGTTAGCAGTTCGAAACTACTAGCTGTTCCACAGGAGAAAGATGAGGTGTTCTGCTCCTGTAAAGAATTACAGCCTCGGAAACCCTGTACAGGGTCGCTATGAGTCGGAACCGACTCCACGGCGCATAACAACATAACAAGTGTCATGCTGTGGCGCTGTGGGCTAATGCATGAGACTGCAAAGTCGTTGGAACAGCAAGGTTGGTGGTTCAAGCTCACCAGCTGCTTCTTGAAAACCCTATACAGGGTCGCTATGGGTCGGAACTGACTCGACATAACAACACAACAATGTGTCATTCTTGGTTATGCAGTTAACAAAACCTGCTAATGAGTTTCTCAATAAGTTTCAAGTCATTTCCCAGGAATTTGTTGTTGTTGTTGAGTGTCATCGAGTCGTTTCTGACCCATAGCGGCCCTGTATAGGGTTTCCAAAGAGTAGCTGGTGAGCTTGAGGCACCGATCCTGCCAATCCCAATGGCTTTGTAATCTGACGCATTAGACCACAGTGCCACATGTGGTTTCTGCCAGAAACATGGGGTTATGGTAGGTTGTTCTTCCAATTGGAGTGGGCCTAAAGCAGAAACCCAAGCCCTCCTTACACACTAGGTAAGGAGCCAAAAAGGTGACAGGGTCATAGATGGTGAGGACTTGTAAGGCAGGGAAGGCAGAATCAAGAAAGGAGGGTCTGAATGCTAATAGAGCCAACCATGTGGTCTTTGATAAGGATTCAATGAAATGATGCAGTCATTCACTAAAGGTGCCCAGAAGAGCAGCTACTCAAGGAATGAGGGTCTTAGCACTGAGAAGGTGGAACAAACAGCCATTTACACTGGAAGATCTGAGAACATAGCAGAGGGCACCTAGCCTGAAATGATGGGTGCTGGCTGGCTTTTAAGGCATGGTGACTTTATTTTCAACCACAGGCCTCTTTATTTTTATTATGAGTCCACTGCATCTTCAGAAGATTGTTTGGTTTTAAAAATATATACAATCAGTTTCTATTTCATCATACGTTCTCTAAAAAAGGGGTAATCTTTTATGAGAGATGAACCTGTTTAGAACTTGTTGACAGACCACTAGGGTGTGAAGAAAGTTTCTGGTTGATCTACCAGGGAACCAGACAGGTTCTCAGAAAACCCAGACTGGAATTACCCTGTCGTTTTCGGCCACCATCCTGTAAATGAGATGGGAACCTGAACAAATGATACTAAAGAACAGGGAAGTTTGGTTGCCAGTGGAGCCCCCAAGCTCCAGAAGTACAGTTATTTCAACTGGTCTTGCATCACTCCAAATCACCATGGCTTAATTTCATGGTCTATGAAGTGCTTTGAGCACAAACACAAACTGGCGTAAGTAGTTCATGTTCTCCCCCAACTTCACTCATTTGTCTGTTCAGCTAATACTCTGTGCAGGGCATGATATTAAAGTGACGGGCACAAGAGTTCTAGTTCCTGGTCTTTGCTTCAAAGAGACACAAGTCTAGCAAGGGAGGGAAACTGAATTTGTCAATGTCACAAAGCAAGCTGGTGTATCCAAGCAACCATCCCACAACACAGAAATGCTTTGTGGATGGAAGAGAAGACGTCTTGCTGGTAGTTTGGGCTGGCTACCAAGAGGATGTGCCACTTCAGCTAAGCCAGAGTTCAGAATGACATAGCTCATTTCTGAATGAGTTTCACTCAGTCATAATGATGTGATCATCGAATTTTGATCCATTCATATTACAGTTTAACTATGCTAGAAGAAAGAGAAATGTGTTCTGGAGCCAGGGCAGGAAGAATTTCCCATCCTCTCTCACCAACAGGTGTACAAAAATAGGAAATCATGAAGCAACAATAAAAGTTATTTAGAAATGAGAAGGCAAACGCTGAAATAATGATTTCAAAGAATACTCATATACTCCACACATAGACTCAGCAAAGGGGACTTTTGTGATATTTGTTTTATTTCATTTCTGTCCTATTTATTTGATAGGTAAGGATGGTCTTGTGTCTGACACAGGGATTCTCAACAGAAATGGAACGAGTGGACGATAGCAGAGCATTCTCTCTAGAAAAGATGGGACAGGCTGAGATGTTCTAGGGAGCAAGCACCCAGTCCTGTTGGCTAATCTTATGTATCCCTGAGGTGAAGCCACACTGGAGCAGGCCAGAACGTCCAGCTGTGGAACATATGCTTTACAGGCCTGTCAGGGATGTCAAAGATAATGGGGTTCCAGAGGGGGATTTATAAAAGTTGATATGCCATGGATACTCAGAATGGTTTGGAAGGGAAGACTCTGGAATTAGGGAGACAGTAAAAAGGTGGCACAGCCTGAACCAACATGGCAGAAAGGTGAGCAGGAAAGACCAGGTAGATTTGAAAGACTGATGACTAGCTGTCCTCTAAATGTGTTTAGTAGAACAGTAGCTGCTCAAGAAATCTTAGCAACAAGAAGTGGAACAAAAGAGCTCTTTGCAAATGAGAAGATCCATCAGGAACACTGGTGTACAAAACTCACAGAGGCCATGTATTTGATAAAGGTGAGAAAGTTCTGGGGAAGCCACTATTAGGAATGCTATAGGAAGTACACTGAGCAAAAATTAGACAACTTCAGGAAATGCCTGCAAAGGTTGGAGAATTACATGGAGCAAATATTGCCTATTGGCAAATAATTCTCAGACCACTAGTGTTCTCACTCATTTGATGGAAATAATTATGTTACCTAAATAATAAAATTATTACAATAAAATTTGTGAGTGTCAGGTCCTTTGCCTGACAGAAGATGAGCGAGCACTCAATAAATTGTGATGGTGATGATGAAGATAATGTTGGTGGTGATGGTGATGCTGGTAGTGATGTTGGTGGAGAAGTGGTAGTGGTGATCGTAGTGATGATGGTGAAGATGCTATAGTTTGGTGGTGGTGATGGTATTGGTGATGATAGTGATGATGGTGGTGATGCTGATGATGGTAGAGCAGTTGATGCTAATGGTGATGATGAGGGAGGTAGTGTTGATACTGATGATGGTGGTGATCATGATGAGAATATTGGTGTTGATACTGATGATGGTGGTGGTGATGATGAGAGTGATGGGCGATGTTGTTTTGAGGAAGATTTTATGAGACTTTTGCAAGCAGATCTACTTTTGTAAAGAAGATATTTTGAAGTTGAGGCCAGGCTTCAAAGGATCAGAGAAGCTATTCTACATAAAAGAGACACTAGGAAGTCAATTATCTTTGGTAAGGATGGGGATTCCAGAAGGCAGAGGATCCGGGATGAGGACTTAAAAGAAAGAATTTTGGGAAAGAAGCAAATTACTACAGGGGGAGTTTCTTTGGGGCCTTAGAGTATGTGGATTTAATGCCTTGGTCTCTTCAATATTATCATCTATAAAACCTATACTTCTCACTAGTGGTTTTGGAAAAGTGGACTCTTGTTGTTTATCTTGAAAATAATCTGAATTCTGTGTTAAGTTTATGTGCTAATTGCTGTCACATTGGTTCCAACTCATAATGACCCCTGTATAGGGTTTCCAAGGAGCGGCTGGTGGGTTTGAACCACTGACCTTGCAGTTAGAAGTCCAGTACTTATCAGACAGTACCACACCAGGACTCCAAGTATATGGTTTAAAACAGACTGGCCCACTGGGTGCAGGACGCAGAAGCTGGGGAACATCATTATTACTATGTTCATAATGGATCTGGACGAGGTTGTTGAGGGATTTGAGGTGCAGATGAGACTAAGAGCATGGTTTGTGAGGTGAGTGAGTAAAAGAATTGAGTTCCTGCACATTCTTCAAACAAACCCCAAAGGGAAATACAACAGGAAGAAGAAATATAGCTTGTGGAGATACATATCTGTTACCCATTGCAGAGAGCCTGAGCCAAACAATTAGCAGCACAAAGCACATCCCACTCCCATGGTGGAGGTGGGCAGTTGTGTATGAAGACCTCGAGGTGTGTAACCGTTGACACTACACTCAAGGGTGTGTATAATTGGCATTTCTTTTCCTTTTGGTGGGGGCCCAAATCTCTTACGTTCTAGTGGGAGACATACGTATTCCTTGTGCTTTGATGACATAAAGGAAGTTGATGGCGCTCTTGTCTAAAGTGTCTGTTAGAGGAACATGAACAGTTAGGAAAGAGCACACAGCCAGCGGGGGAAGCAACTGGTAAGACCTGTTCATTCAGACTTACAGTTCCGTACTTGAAATATTTATTGAGTGCCTGCTCTGTGCTTACACCATACCCTTGCCTCTAAAGTGGAAATCCAGGACCCCTTTCTACCAATCCAAAGAAACTTACAAGTGCCTACTGCATACAGTGTTAGGATCCACATACTGAAAACTCCCCAAGATATCTGGGATGTAACTTTTCTCCTCTTCTTTCTCCTTCCCTTTCTCCTTCCCTTCGCCTTCTAACAATGGCCCTCAATATTGAAGGCTATTTATAGGTCTCTCAACATTAATTTTACTGAAGGAGCTTTGGGTTTAGCCAAAACCAACATCAAACTGCATATACATTTTTTTCAGTTTGTGAGTGGAAAATCAATCAAAAAACATGACCTTTTGTTATGACTTATTATAAAACCCCATCCTGGCCCCACTGGCCCATGAACAAGAGTGTTTGGTGGCTGTTTTCCAAGGGTACCTTGACTTACTATTTTGAACTATATACAATAAAATTGATAGAATGAGTTCACTTGGTTTTTATCAAGGAGCCTAGTTTATCTTTTCCCTGTGGATGTGAAGACTGGTTTATTTGTAAAAAAAAAAAAAAAAAAAGCCTGAGATGCTGACCGGTACCCCTGATGGAATAGTCACTTTTCAATCTTATGTCAGTGGCAGGATTTCACTACCTGCCTCTTAGCAGACAAATGCTTTTCAAGAGGTAAACTGAGGACTAAACTGCAAACCTCCAGTAAATGGAAACTTTTAAAAGGATTCACTGTCACATTAATGTTGTGTGTAAATGTTGTTATTGTGAAGTGCTGTCAAGTCGGTTCTGAGTCATAGTGACCCTGTAGAGGGTTTCCAAGGAGCAGCTGGTGGATATGAACCATTGACCTTGCTGTTAGCAGTCCAAACACTGGGACTCCTTATACGTAAATGGACCCACGTAAAACATTTTTTCATTCTGTAGTTGGTGCTTCCAGAGATACAATAGGGCTGCCCCAGGAACGGGATAGCTTTCAAGTTCAGCTCTTTCACAGTGGCCTTTTCATCTCTCAGGGGAACTTGGAGAACAGGAGCATTGGCCCCCATGGATCAGAGGAGAGAGGGGTATACTGGGGAAAACAAGTATCTGTAGGATTACATGGCGATCAGGTGCTATGTAAGGAGTCTAATTCTTAAGCTAATTTTTCTAGATTGAGGAAGTGAAGATGTGGTTCCCAAGTCCCTTCAAACTGGGCTTCCAAACCCCACTCTGTGAAATGACCACAGGCTCAGGGTCAGAAAGGGGGAGTCCCAAGAGGCTGAGGGCCGTCCTCTGGCCACCGACCACCTATTTCATGCACATCATTGTAACCAGAAAAGCCATGCCAAAGCGTGCTTTTGGGACTGGCGGCACCCATGGGTTAGGAAAGAGCCTAAATCCAGTGACTGAAACAACCTCAGGGACCCAGAGACGTAATCATACTTCATGTCACCCTATTTACATCCCAAAGGTCAGCACAAGTGTCTGTCACCTCCCTGTGACATGGCTGGAGAGTCAGTGGTCAAGCACAACTCACAGGACTGTGACCAACCATCCCAGCTTACCCGGGACAGAGGCCTTTCCTAGAATGCAAGGTTTTAAAGCTGGGAAACTCCAGGAAAAACCAAGACAAGTTGGTCACATTAGCAGGGACCTGCATGTTAAAGGCATGAAGGTTGGGATTTTATTCAAAGGTGACCTGTCAAGCCTGTGTCCTCCGCAAGGCCAGGCAGCGGTTTGAGAATCCACTCATTCTGACTTTGCCTATTTCCAGTTCCTGGGTCACCATGATCCCCAACACATTGTCCTCCTCAACCCCAGGACGGAGCTCTTAGTCTCAATCTGGCTTCTGCTCTCTCCTCTGCAAGCAGATCAGAGAGGAGACCCACAAGCTGTCTGGTAAGGCACCTGTGAGACCCTGCCTCATTGCCTTTTTATTGAAAGTGTTGTCTTCACAAACAAAACAAAAGTCCAAGAAAAGTAGGACTCCATCTGACTTTCAAGGAAAATTAATAGCAAGTGCATTTTTAAAAATTACCACACTGAAAGGATTTCAGATTAGCAAACTGGAATCAAAAGACTGATACTCCACCCAGAAAGCAGGACACATTCTTTTCTTCAGTTGTGTTTCTTTGTTAAAACAGCCTGCCTCCCAGAGGTATAAGATGTCCACCAGGGGCAAACACTAACACATGCTCTTTTTAATACCTTCCACATGCTGCGTCCTCCCAGCAGGATTGTAATTACAGCGCAAAAACAGCAGCTACAGCTGCCAAACCGAGAAAAACTATGGGAAAGGCAATTTCTTGATTTCAGCCCCAAACACTGCGTGGTCCAAAATACATGAGAATTCATCTGCTTGTGTTCAAATCTTGACTGATTTAGGCCAGTCATTTAGGTGGCTCCTTAACCTTTCTTGTTGTCTTGTTGTGAAGTGCTGTCTAGTGGATTCCTTTGTAAGCCTCAGTTTTTTCACCTGTAAAATCGCATCCTTATCACATGCAGGCAATTAGTGTGAGTAGCAGAATGCAGTAAGCACTCAGCTACTATTGATTCTTTCTGCAAAGACACCGGGACCCTCCAGCCCTCCCTTTGCAGATGAGGAGCTAGAAGTCCCCATAAGGGTTTGTGGTCTGCTTGGGGCCAAACCGTGAGACCAACTGTCTGTCCTCTGCTCTTTCTACTACAAACAGCTGGCAAGAAAAAAACCAGAGGGGCTTTTTTGGTTGGGTTTTTTTTTGTTGTTGTTGTTTTTATCTTTGTTCCTTCGTTGGTTTTCTTCTGTTCTGGACTTTGTGTTTATTTGGTTAGTTGGTTTTGTTTGGGTCCCATCATGCAGAGGTAGAGTGGAGACATTTGACTCAGCAGCTTGATGCTGCAAGAAGCATGTTGTGGCTGGGTGCTACAAAGTCAATTCCAACTCATAAGGAGCCCTAGAGGTGCAGGGGTTAAGTGCTTGGCTACTGCCCTAAAAGCTGGCAGTTCAAACCCACTCAACAGCTTTGCTGAAGAAAGACCTGCTGATTTGCTTCCATAAGGTTTTACGACCAAGGAGACAATCTGTGGAACAGTTCTACTCTGTCACATGGGGACTCTGAGCAGGAAGCCATACCTTCTTCATGTTGGTAGATAACAAAACATCCTCATTTCTTTTGCACTGGAGGTATCAGTTCTTCACTTGTTCCTGGGCCTGCCTGTCACAGGAGGAGGTGGGATGAGCAGGCCATGTCTTAGGCCACCTTGTAGGACTTCTCCTTCCACCTTGTTCTCTGTTCTCAACCACAGGACCATGGAACAACCTCTCTCAGTAGCTCTGTGCCACCCCAGGCCTTCCAGAAATGTTTGATGCCTAGCCATGCACACCGGATTGAGGGGTGAAAGACATCACTGAGAATCCAAGAACCACCTTTTCCTCTGCAGCAAGACTCCTGAGGAGATAAAATGACCTTTGGACCTGAAAGCCACGATAGAACAAAGACATCTGCCTGAGGCAGTTCCCCACACCGGTCACAGGCAGGGTCACGAAAGCCAAAGGCTGCAATGTAGCTTGTACACTTGCTTGAGGACACAAGGCTCAGAGGATTCCTCATTGGTGCTGACAAGTATACAGAGATGCCCCTGGTCCATTCAAACATGCACCATGGAGGTGCCCAGTGGGGCCACATACTTTGTGTCTGACTCCCCTGTGATACAAGGAAGAGAATTAAAACGAAGCAAAGTTTGGATGGTGAGGGATGGGTAGGTAAACCAATGGATGGATGAACAGGAAAGGGATAGAAAGGGGGAGAGAGCAGGAACAAGGAGAAAGACAAGGCTGTTTGGTTTTACTTTTTTGCAATAGTTGTATTCAACTGTATGGATCATAACAAACAATGGATAGCACTGTGAATAGTGGGAATTACAGAATGCTTAATTTTGCTCATGAAAACCTGTACACAGATCAAGAGGCAGTCATTTGTAAAGAACAAGAGGATATTGCAAGGGTTTGAAATCAGGAAAGGTGTGTGTCACGGTTGTATCCTTTCATCATACTTATTCAACATGTATGTTGAGAAAATAATCTGAGAAGCTGAGCTATATGAAGAAGAACATGACATCTGGATTGGAGGAAGACTCATTAACAATATGTGGATGACAAAACCTTGCTTGCTTGCTGAAGAAGACTATATGCACTTACTGATAAAGATCAAAGATTACAACCTTCAGTTAAGTTTTACAGCTTAACATAAGGCCAACAAAAATCCTTATAACTGGACAAATAAATAACATCATAATAAATGAAGAAAATATTGAATTTTTCAAGGATTTCTTTTACTAGGATCTACAATCAACACCCATGGAAGCAGCAGTCAAGAAATCAAATGACATGTTGCATTGGGCAAATCTGCTGCTGCTGCAAAAAAAAAATCTCTTTAAAATGTTAAAAAGCAAAGATGTCACTTTGAGGACTAGATTGTACCTGATCCAAGCCATGGTATTTTCAATTGTCTCATATACATGTGAAAGCTGGACAATAAAATAAGGAAGACCAAAGAAGAATTGATGTCTTTGAATTGTTGTATTGGCAAAGAATATTGACTGGTACCATGGATTGCCAGAAGAATAGATAAATCTTTCTTGGAAGAAGTACAACCTGAATGCTCCCTAGAAGTTCATTACATGTACTTTGGATGTGTTATCAATCAATCCGTGGAGCAGGACATAATGCTTAGTCAAGTATTGGGTCAACAAAAGGAAGAGGACAGTCTTTAATGAAATGGACTGACACAGGGTCTGCAAGAATGAATTCAAACATAATGAGGAGGACACAGGACAGGACAGTGTTTTGTTCTGTTGTATATAGGGTCACTGTGAGTCAGAACCAGCTTGAAGCCATCTAACAGCAAGGAATTCCTAAATCATAAGATAGTTTTTTGTATAGTTTATGTGCATCCACATCAGCTTTTGGTGGTGTTAGTCTTTCAAATTTTAGTCACCTTGCTGGGTGTGTAATGCTATCTCACTATGGTTTTCTTTTCCCGATAAGTTATGACGGATCATCTCTTTATAGGTCAGTAGTTCAAACTCACCCACTGCTGTGAGTCGGAACTAACTCAGCAGCACTTAACAGCAGTGACATTGGTCATTTGTAGAACTTCTTTTTTGAAGTGTCTATTCTAGTTCATTTTACTTGGATTGTTAGTCTTTAATGAGTTGAAAGAGTTTTTGTTTTTTTAATATATATATCTATTCATCCTTTTTCAGCTATGTTTTGCAAATATTTTCTCCCAGTATATAGTTTAATGGTCTGTTTCACAAGTAGACTTAAATTTTGATAGCTCTTAATGAATTAGGTTTCCTTTTGTGGTTACTGCTTTCTTGGACCTGTCTCTCAAACTTTTGCCTCCCCTCTCCCACCTCCCAGAATATGCCAAAATTCTCCTATTTTTCTCTAAAAGCTTTATGGTTTTAGCTTTTTACAATTAAGCCTGTGATTCATCTTAAGTTAGTTTTTGCTTATGATTGAGAAAGAAGTTGAGGTTTTATTTGTTTATATGAGTTTACATGAAGTTTGTTTCTTTATGAGCAGTAGCAGCCAGTCTATCTAAGCATCAGTTTTGAAAAAAGACTTTGTTTTCCTCATCAAATGGCTTTGATGTCTTAATCCAAAATAAAATGACTGGGTGCATGTGGGTCTATTTCCAGAATCTCTATTCAGATCTATAGACCTATTTGTTAGGCCTTTTGTCACAGTGTCTTGATTGCTATAGCTTTATGTTATTGTTGTTAGGTGCTATCGAGTTGGTACCGACTCATAGTGACCCTATGCACAACAGCCCAGTCCTGGACCAACCTCAATTGTTGATACGTTTGAGCCCATTGATGCTGCTGCTGTGCCAGTCCATCTCATTGGGGGTCTTACTCATTTTCTCTGACCCTCTACTTTACCAAACATGATATCCTCCTCCAGTGACTGGTCCCTCCTGGCAATATGTCTGAAGTATAAAAGACAAAGTCTGGCCATCCTAACTTCCAAGGAGCACTCTGACTGCACTTCTTCTAACACAGATCTATTTGTTCTTTTGGCAGTCCATGGTACTTTCAGTCTTCTCTTCCAACACCATAACTCAAATGCATCAATTCTTCCACTGTCTTCCTTATTCACTTTCCAACTTTTGTATGCATATGTGGTTATTGAAAATGCTGTGGCTTTATAATAAGTCTTAAAATCACCTAGTTTGAGTACTCCAAATATGTTCTCTATTTCAACTTTGTTTTGGTATGCTACACTTTTTGCATACTTTTATATAAATTATACAATCAGTTTGTAAATTTCTACAGAAGGTATTGCTTTAGCATCATGAGTGAAATTGCACATCAAATTTTGGAGAAGTGACAGGTTGACAACATTGAGTCTTCCAATTTGTGACCATGGTACATGTCTCTCCATTTCATTAGGCCTTCATTCATCTCTTTCAGTAACGTTTCTTCAATAGAGTCTTCAGTGTAGAGGTCTTGCTGGTCTTTTGTTAAATTTATTCCGGAACATTTTCTGCTTTTTGGTGATGTTGTAAATGGAATTCTTTGTCTCAGTTTTATTTTCCAATTTTCTACTGAGTGTATCTAAAAATATAATTAATATTTTACTACTAACCTTGTCTCCCATAACCTTACTCAGTTCATTTATTAGTTGTAATGGTTGTTTTGAAGATTTGCTAGGATTTTCTACATAAGCAATCATGTCCTCTGTTGTTGTTAAGAGCCATTGAGTCAGTTCTGACTCATAGTGACCCTATATACAGTCTCTGAGCCTTTGTAAATCTTGTGGGAGCAGAAAGCCTTATCTTTCTCCTGCAGACCCACTGGTGGGATTGGACCTCAAACCCTGTGATGTGCAGTCCAGTGCTTATCTTATAGAGCATGTGTGGAATTCATTTAATTCTTCTTTTTCAGTCCTTACACCTTTATTTCTTTTATTTGCTTTATTGTAATGGTTAAGACTTCTAGTACAATGAATAAAAGTGGTGGAAACAGATATCCTTTTCCTTTTTAATGACATTGGGGAAATAACATCATTAAGTATGATGTTAGCTATGTTTTTGTTGTTAAGTGCTATCAAGTCAGTTCCAACTCATAGCGATCCTGTATAGGGTTTCCAAGCAGCAGCTGGTGGGTTTGAACTACTGACTTTGTGATTCATAGTCCAGTGCTGGTTCTACAGGGTCAGTTAGCTATGTTGTTGTTGTGAAGTGCTGTCAAGTCAGTTCCAACCCATAGCGATGCTGTATAGGGTTTCCGAGGAGCATTTGGTGAGCTTGAACCACCACCCTTGTAGTTCAAACAGCTTTGCGATCTGGCGCATTAACCCACAGTGCCACATAGGTTTTCCTAAATACCTTTGATCAGATTCAGGAATTCTTTTTTTTCTTTATAAGTGGATGTTGAAAGTTTTCGATTGCGTTTTCTGTTCCTACCAAAATGATATGCTTTTTCTCCCAAATTGTGTTAATATGATAAATTTCATTGACTGATTTGCTAACATAAATTGAAACCTTACATTTTTGTTATAAATTTTACTTGGGTGTGATGCATTCTCTTTTTTATATATTTTATAGGATTTGGTTAGGAAAGAAGAGTGAAGAAAATTGAACATGAACTTCAGCCTCCATGACCCTGAGACCAGAACTAGATGGTGTCCAATTACCATTACCAACTGCTCTGAAAGGGATCACATTAGAAAGTTCTAGATAGAGTAAGAGACAAATGTGAAACAAAACTCAAAATCATGACATAGACTAGAATATGACGCTTAGTCATTCTTCAGGGCTGGACCTGAACTGACTCACCCCCGTTGCTCAGTTTTTAGTCAAACAATTGTCGTTGTTGCTGCTAAGCGCTGTCAAGTCTGTACTGACTCAGCAATCCTGTATAGGGTTTCCGAGAAGCAACTGGTGAGTTTGAACCACCAACCTCGCAGTTCAAACCGACCTTGCCGTTTGTTATCCTACAGGGTCACACCAGAGCTCTGATCAAGCAGTTGTTGTTGTTGTTGTTGAGTGCTGTCGAGTCAGTTCCTGTATAGGGTTTCCAAGGAGTAGCTGGTTGAGTTTGAACCACCAACTTTGCAGTTCAAACTGACCTTGCAGTCCAGCTTATCATACAGCATCATACCAGGACTCTGATCAAACATCAGAGAGGCCTATACGGGGAACAGTAACATCAGGAAAGTCTGCACTCCTTAGATAATCAACCATTTGAGATATTTTCTTAAAGGGAGCATTTACCCAAGGACAAAGTTCAGAAGGCTTAGGAAATTAGGAGAGATGGAGATGGGAACCACAGAGAGGAAGTGGGATCAGTTATTACACATGGAGGGGATTGCAGTCATTGAGATGAAACGAAGTGTATGCCTTGTTGAATGTAAAACTGAAGATCTACTCTGGCAATTTTCACCCAATTCACAATAAAAAGTTAAAAAACAAATTATTATTATTTTTTTTTTATAATTTTTTTTATAAAAACATTTTTTTTAATGTTTTTGTTAGGTTTTGGTATTAAAAATATGCTGACCTCATTAAAAAAAAAAAGTTGAGAAGTAATCTCTGCTTTCTTTTCTAAAGAGTTTATAAAATATCATGTTTTGGTGTTTTTTCCCAAAATTTGACAGAGTAAATGACACTGTGTTAGCCAGAGTTTTCTTTATGGAAGATTTTTTTTATATATAGCAAATTCAATTTTCTAAATAGATTTAGAGTTATTCAGATTTCTACTTTATCATATGCCAAGTTGTATTTTTCAAGGAATTTTTTCATTTCATCTAACTTTTCACAGTTGCTGGTTTTTTTAAAAAAAAAAAAATAATAACTTATTATTCTTATAATATCAAGGAAGGAGAGAGTGGGCAAATATTTGAGGTTTGGATGTGAGAGATAGTCCCATGGTTGGAGTGTAGAAAGAAGACACCTCGGAGCACAAAGCTCATCAGAACTCCTGGTTGTACTGGAAACTTCTGGTGTTTGCTCTCCTCTAGATATGACTAAGCATGATCACTGAAGGGTTAACTCATTTATTAGAAAAGGAGTTTCCACAGAATTCTCAAAGCACATAAATAGCAAGACCATAAAAACAAAGCTAACCATTCAAGGAATAGAGAAGTGTATTCTCAAAAACTTGCACTCTAAGCTAGAGTTGTGGTTCAGAGAGGGGATTTTATGTTGTTACTGTTGTTGTTTCCAGTTTTGGCCTCAGAATGAATGTGCTGCCTTAATGCAACCACTGTCTCAGCTGTGAGTGGAGCATGTCGTCTTCAGAGTTTGGACAGACCTCAAGGACCTGACACATACAGGAAAACATGGAGGGAACCAAAGCCAATTCTAGGCTGCACTCAAAAGGAACCTGCTTTTAAAGAGGAGCACTTCCTTTTAGAAGAACACACCTGAGAGATGTTTCCAGAGATCCTGTGACAAGGAGAAGGTTTGGCATGCAGCTTTTTACCATCCTTTCTGCAGATGGAGGTATTAGTCAAGAATCCAAGTCTTAAGGTGGACACCGAGCTCCAACTGAGCACCGTCAGCACCAAGGTGTAGACACCTATCCCTAACAACGGACACCATAGTACTGCCAAGAGCATTTCAAGGAAAAGCCCTCCAATTCTACCAGGCCCATCACAGTTGTCTTCTTGGGCTCCTGGTTTATTTCCACAATGCATCAATTGTCCACCCCATGGTACCTCCACCGAATTCTACACTCATGACCAGGTCCTACTGACAGCTTGCTTATTTCCAGTAATTTCTAATAAGAACCAATCTCAGAAGAGCAATGAACCAATACACTATGTTGGAGTGTGTTACAGTAAGATATAGCCTATCCAATCTCCGTTCCAGATGAACCATCCATATCTCTGGGAGTCAACTCCCACAGAACAATGAACTGTGATTTGCGGGGACTCTTGCTGCCTCTCCTGGGAGGCCTCTTAACCCAAAAATCTGCTTCAAGAAAGGCCCCACTTGGGGAAGTGAAGGGCTAAACTTCTTTATTTTGAAAATAGGGAACAACCCACCTCAGAATCCTAATCCCATTTCCAGGTAAATTATCAGCTACTCAGAATGAAGAGTCACCAATCTTGCCTCTAGTAGATATGCAGGGAAAATTGGGTGATGATGAGGAAATACCTGTGGGATGCTGCACAGTAGGCAGCAGTTCCCATAATGCCCAGACTCCTTATCCCTTTTGTGCTCTCTATGCATGAGGGTTTGGAGCACTTTCTAGAAGACCACAGCCGGTGAGGAAAGGAAAGAACCAAAATATAGATTAGCCATTCTTTGAGTTCCTTTCTCCACCTCCACCCACACACTTGCAATCTGGTCCCAAAGCCCTTGTGTTTTATCTGTCTTATTCCCACCTCACATCAAGGTGATCATGAATTTACTGCTAGGTCTTCTGGACACCATCCATAGCAACTTTCACAGTGCCTGCCCATAGGCGCTATGAGATGGTGATTGTGAAGTCCCGTTAAGACAGTTGATGAAGGGGCAGAGAGACCTCAACTAAAGTCTGGTGAGTCGGCGTCTGGGTTGAGATGTTATGCTGCCCTACCAGGCATTAGGGTTCGGACACTCAGTTCAGTTTGCCTCGTGTGTAGTGATGTTCTTCTTTAGGAACAGATGATTCAAGCTCATTTCAGCAGGCAGAACAGAATGAATCTCATTGGATATCTTTGCTGTTGTTGTCAGGTGCCATCGAGTCGGAACCGACTCATAGCGACCCCATGCACAGCAAAACAAAACAATGTCCGATCTTGGGCCAACCTCACTACTGCTCCCACACTTGAGTCCATCAATGATGCCACCTGGCTGATCCATCTCGTTGGGGGTCTTCCTCTTTTTCTCTGACCCTCCACCCTACCCAGCATGACATCCTTCTCCAACGATTGTTTCCTCCGGACAATATGTCCACAGTAGGAGAGACAAAGCTTAGCCATCCTGGCCTCCAAGGAGCACTCTAGCTGCACTTCTTCCAAAACAGATCTATTGGTTCTTTTGGCAGTCCATGGCACTTTCAGTATTCTCCTCCAACACCACAACTCAAAGGCATCAATTCTTCTACGATCTTCCTTATTCACTGTCCAGCTTTCGCATCCATATGAGGCTATTGAAAACACAATGGTCTGGGTCAGGCGCACCTTAGTCCTCAAGATGACATCTCTGCTCTTCAACACTTTAAAAAGTTCCTGTGCAGCAGATTTGCCCACTGCAATACGCCATCTGATCTCATTGGATATCTTGGGCACCTTCTATTTCTAGTTCAGGTAACATAGCATATGCTTGATTTTAAGGTAATTGTATGGGTTAGGTGTTGGGTTGCTAACCACAGGGTCAGCGGTTCACACCCACCAGCTGCTCTGAGGAAGAAAGATGAGGCTATCTGCTCCCATAAAGATTTATAGTCCCAGAAATCCTATATAAAATCACTATGTGTTGGAATTGATTCAATGGCGGTGGATTTGCTTTTTTTGGTTTTTGTTTTGTATATATGATTTTTCAATGACAAAAATTTTAAATCTTGTCTTGATCAACTTTTTGGAATACAGAGACAATAGTTAAAAACTTATTTAACTAGTGATTTACTTACAAACATATGTTAAAAACAATATAGAAATAATAAATTCGTTTGGAAATGTTGGTTTTTAACATATGCACATTTCAGGAGCCAATTTCTTCAAATTCTTCACAGGAATTTTTGTCACCTTACTAGATTCCCTTTTGATCCTCACAGTTTGTCCATAAATGCTTCACCATCACTTAGGCTAACTCATTTGAGTTGCTGCTTCTCTTAAGTCTGTGAGTTGTAGCTCAAGAAGACCAAGCCTCTGAGGCCATTTGCCATGCACTAGGCTAAGGGTGAAGGAGCTCTGGTAGCGTAGTGGGTACGAATAGGGCTGCAAACCTTAAGATCAGCGGTTCGAAACTACCAGCCGCTCCGCGGGAGAAAGATGAGGCTTTCTACTCCCGTAAAGATTTACACCCTCGGAAACCCTGTACGGGGTCGCTATGGGTCAGACCCGACTCGATGGCACTTAACAACAACAACAACAGGCTAAGGGTGACTTGATTCATCCCTTAGGTGCGTGTTGGTTGTGATCACAATGTGACAACTCTTTACTGAATGGCTTTTAAAAGGATCCTTCATTTAAAAGGCTGGATTCTCACATTTGACCCTTGGAATGGCTAGGCTGGGTGTTACAGATCTCTGTCTCCTATTAGCGACCCTATCAGCATCTTAAACTAGCATTGTTTAACAATGTTGGGGCCAATGGTTCTTGTTTCAAAATAAAATGGCTCAAAGTCACATCATATGCAAAGCTCTGTGAGGAAATGACTCTCCTTCACAGTAGAGTTTGTTGTTGCTGCTGATGTTAAGTGCTGTGGAGTCAGTTTCAACTCATAGTTTCTGAGGCTTTAAATCTTTTGTGGGAGCAGAAAGCCTCATCTTTCTCCCACAGAATGCCTGGTGGACTCAAACCCTAGTCTTGTAGTTCATTTGTTGTTGTTGTTGTTAAGTGCCGTCGAGTCGGTTCCGACCCATAGCGACCCTGTACAGGGTTTCCGAGGGTGTAAATCTTTACGGGAGTAGAAAGCC
>NW_006408632.1:541971-566204 GCF_000296735.1 Chrysochloris asiatica
TTCAGTTGGAATTTGCATAGGAGTAATTGATGGTCTGTTCCACAGTCTGCCCCTGGCCTTGTTTTCACTGATGATATGGAGCTTTTCCATCGTCTCTTTCCACAGATGTAGTCAATTTGATTTCTATGTAATCTATCTGGTGTAGTCCATGTATATAATCATGTCTTATGTTGTCTAAAGAAGGTATTTGAAATGAACAAATCATTGATTTGCAGAATTCTATCATGTAATCTCCAGCATCATTTCTATCACCAAGGCCATATTTTCCAACCACTGATCCTTCCTCTTTGCTCCCAACCTTTGCATTCCAATCACCAGTAATGATCTTGATTGCATGTTTGATCAACTTCAGATTGAAGAAATTGGTAGAATTCTTCTATTTCTTCCTCACTGGCTTTAGTAGTTGGTGTGTAAATTTGAAGAAGAGTGGTATTAACTGGGCTTCCCTGTAGGCACATGGGTATTATCCTATCACAGACAGCATTGTACCTCATGACTGATCTGGATATGTTCTTTTTGACAATGAATGCAACACCATTCCTCTTCAATTTGCCATTTCCAGCATAGTAAACCATGTGGTCATCAGATTCAAAATGGCCAATACTAGTCCATTTCAGCACACTAATGCCTAAGATATCAATGTTTATGCATTTCATTTCATTTCTGACAACTACCAGTTCTCCCAGATTCATACTTCATTCATACATACATTCTATGTTCCGATTTTCAATGGATGTTTTCAGCCGTTTCTCTTCATTTTGAGTTGTGCCCCATCAACAAATGAAGGTCTCGTGGGCTTTTTTCCCATGGGCTTTACCCCATTCGCGTCTTCATGGTCAACTCTGCTTTGAGGAGGCAGCTCTTCCCCAGCTGCATTTTGAATGACTACCTACCTGAGGGGCTCATTTTCTAGCACTATGTCTGACAGTATTTCTGCTATTCATAAGGTTTTCAGTGACTAAATATTTGGCAATTGTTCGTCACTCTTTCTTCCTAGTCTGTCTTAGTCTGGAAGCTTATCTGAAACCTGTCCACCATGGGTGACCCTGATGGTATTTAAAATACCGGTGACAGAGTTTTCAGAATCACAGCAACTCACAAGCCACCACAGTATGACAAACTGACAGATGAATGGTGGGTACTTACAGTAGAGTTTAGGAAAAGACAAAGCCTTGCCTTAGATTTCACTATACCTCCAAACTTGGCAGTGCCTCATCAAACCAGAGTCTCAGAAGCTGGACCTCTTAGGTCCCAAAGGGCCAGAAGAACCAGTTGGTCTAGCTACCATTCATGGGGCAGGGGGAAGCTGAAGATTGAAGCACAGTAGACCAGAAACTAAGGCTCAATTCCAGATCCCTGTCTCAAAACCTTTTCCTAGGGCTTGTTCTTTCCCCTAAATATACATGCCCCAAATTGTCACCAGAAGACTGGCTTTGTCTGGGATAAACACCAACTCCATTGCATACCCAGTCATTATCAAATTGGCAATTCTTGTCTCGGTCTTGTGGCTTTCTTAGAGTCTACTCAGATCTCTCCCAAATCCTTCTCTCTCTTTTGATTGTGTTTACGTGGCACTGTGGGTTAATGCACTGGACTGTGAGGTTGAACTGCAAGATCGGCGGTTCAAGTTCACCAGCTGCTCCTTAGGAACCCTATACAGTGTCGCAATGAGTCAGAACTGATTAGAGGGCACTTAACAACAACTACGTTGAGCTTTGTTGTCCTAATTCACTCTCAAGCATAACTCAACTTGCCTCTCTAGATTGCTCTGTGCAGTATCTGGACAAACCCTCTTCTCATTCATCCATCCATCTTCCAAGCTTCCTCCCAGCCTGTTCTGAAGCGCTACCTTAGCCTCCTCTTTATTCTCCCAAACCTCCTCCTGGGAAGATCTGTCTCAGTGTCCTGAGGGAAGAGACCTGAGGTTCTTCCCATGGGCATATAGGCTGGATGAATGGCATAATCCTCTGTAAATCTTAAACAACCTTATGTCTGTTGGCTTTCTCGGACACTCATTTTGATTGCCTTAGAGCACTGGGCAGAAGGCCATGCAGCAGAAGTCCAGCCTAGAGACTCTCAGAACTCCCAGAACACCAGCGATGAGCTGTCTGCTGCTGCCTGCTCCTTCTCACAGAGTCCTCTGCTTCACAGAAGCTTTCAGTTCTGAGACAGGCCCTGATACCACCCTTCATGCCTTGCAAAGCCCTCTGATTATTTGACTACACAAAACCTCATATTAATTTCCATCTTCTATCCTCGTATCAAAGGAGCTCTGGTAGTATAGTGGTTAAAAGTCAGGCTGCTAACCTCAAGGTCAGCAGTTCAAAAATACCAGTCATTCCATGGGAGAAATAGGAGGCTTTCTGCACCTGTAAAGATATACAGCCTCAGAAACTGTATTCAGGGTTGCTATGAGTTGGAACCGACTCCATGGCACACCATTACCACCACCACCATCCTGGTGTGAGCTGGGAAAATGGGTCAGTAACTGCTCTGGCCTCAGGAAAGAGCAGGTTCCATTGATGGCACTATCTGAATGCCTGTTGTTCAGGATCGCTTGGAAGAAAAGTGAGCTGTCTTGAAGAGAAAGGAAGACAAATTCTGAAAAGTGCTGAATTTGTATAACCTAAGAGGGGAAACCTCAAATAGCTATCAGGAGGGGAGTGAATAAAGAAATCATGGCACGTTTACACAATGGGATACTACCTACCAATAAAAATCTGATGCATGCAACAACATGGCTGAATCTCCCAGACATGCTGCTGCTGTTAGGTGTCATCAAGTCAGTTCTGACTCACAGCAACCTTAGGTCCAACAGAATGAAACACTGCCTTGTCCTGTGCCATCTTCATACTAGCTCTGTTTGAGCTCATTGTTCTTGGCAATGTGTCAATCCATCTCATTGAGGGACTTCTGTGTCACTGACCCTTCACTTTACCAAGCAGGATGTCCTTCTCTAGGGACTGGTCCTTCCTAACAACATGTCCAAAGTACAAGTGATGAAGTTGCTTTCAAGGAGCAATCCAGCCACACTTTTTACAAAACAGATTTGTTCGTTTTTGGCAGTGTATTCAAAATTCTTCATCAACACAATCATTTAAATGCAGTAATTCTTCTCAAGTCTTCCTTATTCGTTGTCCAGCTTTTGCATCCATATGAGATGATTGAAAATACCATGGCTTGTGTCAGGCTCACCTTAGTCCTCAAAGTGACATATTTGCTCTTGAACAGTTTTTGCAGCAGTTTTGCCTAATGTAATACATTGTTTTATTTTTTTTTTGACTGTTGCTGGGATGATTGTGGATCTAAGTAAAATGAAATCTTTGACAACTTCAATCTTTTCTCCCAGACATAATGTGTGTGAAAGAAACCAGACACAAAAAAGTACGCATTATATGATTCCATTTATCATTTAGAAAAGGCAAAGCTAATCCATGGTGATAGAGGTCAGAGTTGCAATTACTGGGTAGGAGGGGAGGATGGTGGATTGAGTGGGAGGGAACACAAGGGAACCTTCTGGATGTATTCTATATCTTATTCGGGACGGTGACTATACATGCTTAAAAACTCATCAAGTTCTACTCCTACTATTTATATATACACTTTCCTGTATGCGTGTCAACAAAAACTTAAAACAGAAGACAAAAGAAGCAAGGAATCAGTGGATGAGAACAGGAGAATCAGAAAAAGAAACGGAAGAAACGGAAGAAAGCCAGAGTAGAGCATTTCCATAATGGTGCAACAGGGACGACTGATGTAGAAAGACTTTGGGGTTTGGTAGGGGAGAGGTTATTTGTCCTGACATAAAAATTTCAGTAGGATAGCTTCAGATTGGGGAAAGAGCAGAGGCATTTATGGATGATGATCTTACTGTTGTTTAAGTTTTGATTGTATCTAAGCAAGTCTATAAACAGAAGAAAAGATGCTACGACTGGCAGAAGATGGAAAAGGGAAGTTTGGGGGAAGGGAATGCGTGGAGCGAGATGCAACAGGATGCGGCAAGGCATGGAGTCCAGGATTTAGTGGGAAAGAGGGGGGCCATTTGGAGACAGGAGAGAAAGACAAGGTGATGGTAAGCACAGAGCACTTTCTGCGTGGAGAAGCAGAGGGTAAGGACTCACCGTGGGAGGAATGTGGGACCTTGTAAAAAGATGAATAGATTGTGAGCTGTAAAGAATTTCATACTAAAAGTGTCAGAGGTCCATTGCTGTAACTGGCTGGACACTCATTTTGAACAGTTATGTTTAGGAACCCAAGAATTGATATAAAGAAGGTGGTATGTTCCACGATGGGGACTAACAAAACAGATTTGATGAAAAGATGAGACTTCTAGGAAAATGTAGAATTCAAAACCTCTCAGAACGGAGACTCATGATGACAAAATATGATGGTTTATATTTTGTATCATCAAAGTCCCAGACAGATCAAGATGCTGAAAAAAAAAATAATCTGAAGAAATATTGGCTGTAAATTTTGCAAGTTAAGAAAAAGACATAAGCTTGTAGATTCAAGAATCTCAGAGAACCCCATTATCTCAGGAGAAATGCTCAGACACATCATGATCAAACTTGAAAGCAGCCAGAGAAAAAAGAACAAATTACTTATAAAAGAACAATTATTTAAAACTCTTTCACCTAATACCACTGAGGAAGTACAAGGGATGCAGAGGGCAGAAAACAGTGGCACAACCTTTTTTAAAAACCTTTAATTTTGAAAAATTTAGAGATTCATGTGAAGTTTTAAAGTTAGTATCCCATGCACCCTTCCTGATAGTTTCCCTCAGTGGCTAACTATGTTTTTGCTGTTAAGGTGATGTTGAGTTCAGGCCCATAGAGAACCTAGGCACAACAGAATGAAACACTGTCCAGTCCTGAGCCAGCATCACAATTATTGTTGCATTTGAACCCATTGCTGCTGTAACTATGTCAACCCATTGGGGGTCTTCCTCTTTTTCACGGACCCTCCACTTTACTAAATGTACCTTCAGGAGTTGGTCCCTCCAGATAAATGTCTGAGGTATGAGAGACGAAATCTCACCCTCCTGGCTTCTAAGGAGCATTCTATAACTATGTTTTTGTTGTTAAGTATCATCAAGTTGGTTCCTATTCATAGCAATCCTGTATAGAGTTTCCACGGAGCAGCTGGTGAGTTTGTGGTTCAAATGGCCCTTGCAGTCCAGTTCTTTATCCTACAGCTAATATTAAAGTAGGAACTTGACATCAGTACAGCATGACTGTTGTCATTCTATGCCATTTCGTCACAGTCAAGTTGCTGTTTGGTGCTTTCAAATTGGTTCCTACTCATGGTGATCAAGGCCAAGTCCTACACCCTCCTCACAATGATTGATAAGTTTGAGCCCATAGTTGCTGTCACTGGGTCAAGCCATCTCATTGAGAGTCTTACTCTTTTTAACTGACCTTCTACTTTACCAAGCATGATACCCTTCTCCAGGGACTGGTCCCACCTGATAAATAATATGTCCAAATATTCATGTTTCCATATCCTCATCTTCCCTAAGGAGCATTCTGGCTGTATTTCTTCCAAGACAGATTGTTTCATTCTTCTGGTGGTCCACAGTACACTCAATATCCCTTGCCAATACCATAATTCAATGGCATCAATTCTTGTTTGGTCTTCCTTATTCATTTTCCAGTTTTCACATGCATATGAGGCAATTCAAACTCCCCTGGCTTGGGTCTAGGGCACCTTAGTCCTCAAAGTGACATCTTTGCTTTTAATAGTTTACAGAGGTCTTTTGCAGCAGATCTTTCAATGTCATTTGATTTCTTGACTGCTGCTTCCAAGGGTGTTGATTGTGAATTGAAGTAAAATGAATTCCTTGTCAACTTCAATAGTTTCTTTATTTGTCATAAGGCTTATTGGTCCAGTGGTGAGGAGTCCTGTTTTCTAAATATTGTGTCACAGACATAGATTCATGTAAGCCCACCACAAACAATCAAGATACAGACTTATTCTGTCACCACAGCGATCTCCCACACGCTTTGTTTTTAGTTGCTGTTGAGTTAGTTCTGACTTAGGGTGACCCACGTAGTCTTGATATTGGTAATCTGTGTCTTCTCTCTTTATTAATTTTTACTCTTGGTACATGTTTTTCAGCTTTATGGATCTTTTCAAGTACTGGCTTTTGGTCTCAGGGATTTTTTCATTTGTTCTTATCCTTTTTTATTTCCTCCCTTCTTGCTGTGAGTTTATTCTTCTTTTTCTAGTTTCATGAAATGAGAGCTGAGATTTTAAATTTGAAAGAAAGAAAAAAAAAAATCCCACTCTACCCAGGGCCTTCTAATGTGATCCCTTTCAGAAAAGTTTTGGTTGTGCTGGTTACCATCAAGTTCTTCTGGTCTCAGAGTCGTGGAGACTGATGTTCACATGGTCCATGAGTCCAATGGACTGATTCCCAACATCTTCAATTCTCATCACTCTTCTGTCTTCTGCACATGGAGAGACAAATTGTTGCATCTTAAAGGACCATTCATGAGCTCTTAAGATCCCAGTCACTACTCATCAAAACAGGATGAACAACACTGCCTTTGTGGACTATGTCGTACCAATTGACCATGGTGTCCCCTGAGACAGTGGTCCTGAACCCCAAGGCCTACCTTGTTGTCTCAAGGTGTTTGCTAATGTCTAAGAAATTTTGATCATTTTGCCACCTGTATACTCCATAGGAGTGTTTGCAGCAAAGGTAAATACAACTATCCTCTTGTCCAACCCTCATATATTTGTGGGTATGTTCCCACTCTCCCTCCTATACCTGTTCAGCCTGTGTATCTGTCCATGTATCTACCCACAGAACACTTGCTTCAGGGTTGTGTATTTGGCAGTATT
Source organism: Chrysochloris asiatica (assembly GCF_000296735.1). NCBI lineage: Eukaryota > Metazoa > Chordata > Mammalia > Afrosoricida > Chrysochloridae > Chrysochloris > Chrysochloris asiatica. Next base: position 548,818 of record NW_006408632.1, read on the forward strand.
TACGTCTATCCTCTTTAGCCCTTACATTCTTCTGTGTCTTTATCATTCTTCTGCCAATCTCCCTCTTTTTGTATTTGCCTTCCCAATCACCCATGTGACCACTTGTACACCCTTTGTCAGTGAATTACTTTCCCTTCCCTCTCACCTAATCTTTCTTTTAGCATGAAAACCATTTTTTTTTTTTTTAGCTTTTACAATAGTGGGTTCATACAATATTTGTCCTTTTGTGGTTGACTGATTTTACTCTGTATAATGTCCTCCAAACTCATCCATGTTATGAGGTGTTTCACAGATTCATCATTATTCTTCAATGTTGCTTAGTACTCCATTGTGTATATATACCACAGTTTGTTTATCCATTCTTCCACTGATGGTAATTTAGGCTGTCTCCATCTTTTTGCTATTGTAAATAGTGTGATGAACATGTGATGGGCAAATGACTTTTGTCATGACTCTTACTTTGTAGGGATATGCACCAAGTTGAAGGACTGCTGAGTCATACAGTATTGCTATTTCCAACTTTTTGAGGAAATGCCATACTGTTTTCAACAGAATATGGTTGCACCATTTTATAGTCCCACCAGCAATGTATAAGGTCCCCAGTCTCTTCACATCCTTGCCAGCATCTGTTGTTTTCTGTTTTATTTAACTTTAATATTAATGTTGTGGTGAGATAATATCTTATTGTTGTTTTGATTTACAGCTCTCAAATGGCCAGTGATCGTGAGCATTTCTTCATTTGCTTCTTAACCACTAGACTGTTTTTTTGTGAAGTATTTGTTCATGTACTCGACCTATTTTTAAATCGGGTTGTTTATCTTTTTCTTGTAGAAGTGTTATAGTTTTCTATAAGTTTTAGAGATTAGTCTCTTATCTGATGTCATTGCAAAAAATCGTTCCCAGTCTGTGGGCTCTCTTTTCATTCTTTTGGTGGTGAAATATTTTTATGCACATAAATGTCTAATTTTTAGGAGGTCTTAATCATCTATTTTGTCTTCTTATACTGTTTGTGTGTTTTTAGTTGTTTGATAATGTATTCATGCCATGTATCAGGTCCCCTAAGTTTGTCCCTATTTTTTCATTAATGATCTTTGTAGTTCTAGGTTTTACATATAGGTTTTTAATCCCGGTTGAGCAAGGGGAGTGGGCTGCCATGCCCTGTTACTATCAGGCAGGCGTAGAGGTTCAGATCCCCCACTTGGTCTCCATTGACATTCCCTGGGGGGTCAGGGCTTCTGATTACTACTGGCTGGCTTAGGCCTCCCCTGATATCATCCTGGCTGGGTATGAACAGAAACTTCATTTCTGTTCCCCACTTCTTGTTGTGAAGTGCCATCAAGTCGTTTCTGACTCAAAGCAACTCATATAGGGTTTCTGAGGAGTCGCTGGTGAGTTTGAACCACCTACCTTTGTAGTTCAAACCAACATTGTAGTCCAGTGTTTATCCTACAGTGCCACACCAGGGCACCATGAAACCATGAGGAAGGGTACCCTCTTCACCTCTGAGTTATGGTGAAGTCCTGGTTCTCTCCTAGGCCTCCTCAGGGCTGAAAGTCTCAGCTCCCCAGGCCATCCATACTGTCACTTCCAGACCAGGGAGGCAGACCTTACTATGGCTTGCCAGGGATGAAAACTTCAACTCTCCTCTCAGCCTTCTCTGACACCATCCCAGTGAGGCTACATTCGTAGCCACCCTGTCTTGTCTTCCTCTCAGCACCTTTCAGAGTCCTCTTATGTTTGTTTCATATGTCGCGTCTAATATGCTTGCCTATACTTAGCAGGAAGAATAGGGAAAAGTAGATCTACTCCATCTCCCCAGAAGCAGAAGTCTCAAAATGATGAACTTTTAGTCATGAATTCATCTAGTTTTATGGTGACAGCTGTGAGTGGTGAGCAGAAGCCACCTGGTCACCGTGTCGCAGAGGTTGCAGATTAGAAAGGAGATATCCATTAAACCCTGTCTTGAAAGTGGGCTAGCCACTAGGCTCCCAAGTACAAGAAGTGCTAGCCAAGCTGGTGGGGGTGGAGGGCTGGGCCATCTTGGGAAAGTATGAGGGTTCAAGGCTCTGGATTTAGCTGCCTAAAGTCTTAGAGGCCACACCAGCAAAGTGTGGATCTGAGACTAGGAAGAAGCAGCTGCCAGATTCCTGAGACTTGCTGGGTCCTAGAAGGTGCCTGGTCTTTAGCCTGACAGGGGAGAATGAATGAGAATCTCATGTTAGAACTGTTACTCTGCACATGACACTTCTACCAACTCCTGGATGCTGCACACCTAGACTGCTAAAGGCAGAAGGATACTGTTGACTGGAATGTGCTTCTTAACGCTTTAAGTCTTCCATATTAGCATTTTAATTGGGGCCTTCTAGTCCACAACCCAGAAGTCACTGAAGTGCCACCAGTCATGGCTGAGATCAGAGAGAGGCTGAAGAAATGCTGTGGGTCAGAGGCAGGCAGGCCCAGGTCCCCAGGCACCTTCAGCAGTCAGCCAATAGAGTCTCAGTGTGGGAAAGGAAGTTGAGATGTCTGGGAGTGAGTGATGCTGTCCCTCAGGAGTGGGAGGAAAGACGGAACGGGCAACGCAAAGACAGAAACAGATTAATTTGATTCTTCTCTCATGGATGAATGGGCAGGTCTGCTCAGAAACAGTGCGGAGTTCCAGAGTTGTGACTGTGTTAATTGCCATCCAGGCAAGGACACAGGAGAAGGACATGGGGTGGGAGAGTGGGAGGAAATAAGGGGGTTGTTTCAAAGTCCCTTTTGTTCTCTCTCTGTGGGAAAATGAATCAGTGGGGATGGTGATAGGTAGTAGGTAGTGATGGTGATGGTGGTGGTGGTGGTGGTAGCAGTAATGATGGAGGTGTTGGTTGTGATAGTGGTGTGTGTGTACAAGTGGGGAGATGTGAATGAGGTGAGGTTGTGTGATTTTACATCAATTTGCATGTTCTCTGCTTTTAAAGAGATTTGGCAGTCAGCCAAATGAAAAGATTTTTCTGTATGTTAATTTTCATACATCTGCGACAACTTTCCCATGGATAAAATTCCCAAGTGGAGCTATCGACCAATTTAGATATACAGAAGCCTTTAAAATTAGAGTTGACCATAAATACATAAGAGTTGGGTTAAAGGGAAACCCAACAAAAACATTTCGTGCATTCAGAGAAGTGCTGAATTTTCCTGAGATGAGGAATCCACAGCAAAACAACTGGTGACAGACCTAAACCAAACTCAACTGTGAAATCTAAGTGAACTAGAAATCAAACCAGGGAGAAAGTCTCCCCAGTAGCAGACACAAGGGCACACATTGCTTTTAAAAGTAATTATCTGAAACTAGTTTGGGGTGAATCCCAGGGGTCAGCCATCAGGAAAATTGATCTTTTATTTCTTTCTTTATTTTCATTGTGCTTTTAGGTGAAAGTTTACACAGCAAATTGGTCTCCCATCTAGCAATTCAGATCCAAATTGTTCTGTGACATTGGTTTGGACCCCACACAATGCAATGCTCAGCCTTCTCCCCATTTCCCCCCTGCCTTCCTATTTCCTTCTCTCTAGTTTCCCTGCCCCTCCCCCAGTGACTGCTCCTCTCTGCTTGGTCTCAGAAAGTCGATTGTCCTAAGGTGCACAGTTCTCTTGGCTGCTAATGTTTACTTTACAGCCAGTCTAGTATTTGGCTGAAGGATGACCTCAGAAGTAGCTTTACTTCAAAGTTGAAAGGGTGTTTAAAGGTGATAGTTTCCGGGTCTCTCTAGTGTCTGTCATACCAGTAAATCTAGTCTTTTTTTGTGAATTTGCATTTTGTTCTACATTTTCCTTCCATTTTAACCTCGACCTTCTGTTATGCCTCTAGTCAGCCACCAGTAATGGGAGCCAGGCGCCATCCAGGTCTTCTGGTCTAAGGCTAGAAGAAGCTGTGGTTCATGAAGGGCATTGGTCATGGGGATTCATTTCATCCTTGGGTCTTTGGTTTTTTTCACTCTCCTTTGCTCCAGATGGGCAGAGACCAATAAATGGCCAATAAATGGGTTTTTGACTAACTAGCTTTTGGGAAGTGGTGATTCGCTATTTGTCTAATTGCTCTGCTTCAGTGTCTTTATCTTTCCTAGGTCTTTCTCTCGGTAAGTCGAGCACCCATCTCTGGGGCCCCCAGCCTCACGGTCATCCTACTTGTTAAAGCCCTTAAAATATACTGCATCCTGATCCCATTCAGTGGTTCATGGAAATTCTTTCAGTGGCGTTATCTCTCAGAAGCACTTTTGACCTGGGTACCTTATAACTTCTTAGGCCAAATTCTTCTCCTCATTCATCCTTTAGCTGTTGTTGTTTTTTTCTCTTCTCTTGATTCGAGTCCTGGTATGGTGCTGTAGGATAATCACTGGACTGCTAACCATAAGTTCAGTGGTTCAAACCCACCAGCCACTCCTGGGATATCCTATACAGGATTTGACAGCACTTAACAACAACTACTACATTGATTTAAGATCCCTGATCCCTGGGTGGTACAAACAGTGAAGTACTTAACTCCAACTACTCACAGGTTGGTGGTTCACACCCACCCAGAGGCACCTTGGAAAGAAGGTCTGGCAGTCTGTTTCCCTAAAGGCCACAGCCTTTAAAACTCAAGGGTGTGCAGTCTGCTTTGCAACACGTGGGGATACCATGAGTAGGAATTCGCTCTGCAGCAATAGCTTTGATTTGGTTTATATTCTGTTTTTGCTTTGTTTTTTTTTTGTTTTTTTAGTCCTGGTGCCGTGCTGTAGGATAATCACTGGACTGCAAGCAGAAAGGTCAGAGTCTCAAACTCACCAGAAACCCTATATAGGGTCTCTATGAGTTGGAACCAACTCCATGACACTTAAGAATAACGATTAACACCCAATCTTCACAAACATTTGCGTTTTTAAGCAGGTAACTTAAAGTGGTCGATCCCACACAGCCACACCCTGACCTGCTTAATCCTATTTCAGCTGTCCATGTCACCTTCTTTCCTTAGGCAGGTTCTTAGACCCTTGTACTTTTGAGACCCCTCTCATTTCTTCATACTCTTTCTCCCTCTATCTGCAACTTCTCCAAAGCCTCCTGCTCAGAAGTTATACTGACACCTCTCCCTTGGTCCTGCTCTATTTCCATATGAGAAAACTCCCCACCCAGAGCTTTTGATGGTGCTGTACCAAACAAAGATCTTCTAGAAGGGACTCGTTAAACTATGGCACACCAACCTGAAGAAATACAATACAAATTAAGTAGTATGTTAAAAAGAAAAAGAAGAAAGAAAGACTGTGTACACTCCACATAGATGTGAAGATCCCCATGATATACTGTCAAATGAAAAAAAAGTGGGGTAAAGAATATATATAGTATATGCTACCTTGTATTTTGGTGTCCTGGTATGGCGCTGTGAGTTAATGCACCAGACTGCAAAGTCATTTGAACTGCAAGGCCAGGGGTTCAAGCTCACCAGCTGCTCCTCAGAAACCTATACAGGGTCACTATGGGTTGAAACTGACTCAATGTCACTTCACAACAACAACCTTGTAATTTGGAGTCCTGGTGTATGTGCTGGACAACAAAGTCGGTTTGAACTGCAAGGTTGGCAGTTCAAGCTCACCAGCTGCTCCCTGGAAACCCTATACAGGGTTGCTATGGGTCAAAACCAACTCGACGGCACTTAACAACAACAACAACCTTGTATTTTTATTGTTAAGTGCCATCGATTCAGTTCCTACTCATAATGACCCTGTTGAAAGAATCAAAGTAGGAAATTGAAAGAGAGAACGAAAGAGAATATGCCACTCTCCTATGAAGCAGACGCAGCTGCTGAGTCTCTGTAAATGCAATTTAAAGAAATCCCCAATACCTCAACCTGTACTGAAGTCTCTCATATTTTGCAAAAAATTCTCTGGACTTCATACTCCGCTTTCATCACAACTACTCTTAACAACCAAGCCTCACAGACCGGCTGCTAAGACTCACTGTCTTCCTTTTTCACAACCAGTGAATTCTTCTTACTTACCCTCTTTTTTATTATTATACATATTTGTTGTACTCCCCTCACTTTTACACTGTAAACACCTTCTTCCAGAAACCCTTTTTCCTACAACCACTCTGGCCAAGGCTTCTCAGTGTCCTCTGCACTGCCTGCTCTCCTGTTAAGGAGTCCTGTGGCACTGAACAATAAGAACTGGACAGCTAATCACAAGCTTAGCAGTTCAAACCTACCGGCTGCTCCCATAAAGCTCTACAGCTTCAGAAACTCAGAGAGTCCCTATCATCCTGATGGCAGGGAGAGAGCTCTCCTGTTACTGACCCCACATTTGGCCTAAGGACTGAACTCTTTTCCAGAAGAAGACCCTTGATGATCCCATTCACCCATAGAACTTACCAAGCTGGGCGGAAACCTGGAGTTTTGTTCCTGGCTCTGGGCAACTCAAGACATCACTTGGTGTCTCCTGGGTGTCTGGGACTCAACTCACGCAAAACTCGTCCTCATCCCCACAGGCATGTGCCCACTGAAAGTCATCTCAAACACTCCTTTCTCACCACAGCCAAATCCAAGCCGTGTATGTCTTCCTCTTTAAGGCCTTCCTCCCCACCTTCAGTGCTCCAGCTGAATGTTGTTCAGGCCACCCACTCTCAAGGGGCCTTGACCTGTGACCAAACCTAATCTTCAAACACGAAATAACAATTCCACTGCTGTTGACTCCATTCTGACCCATAGTGCCCCTACAGAACATTGTTGAACTGGCCCACAGGATTTTCAAGGCTATAAATTTTTACAGAAGCAAACCTCCACTTCTTTCTCTGGTGGAGCAGCTGGTAGGTTCAAACCACTAAACTTTCAGTTCTCACGGAGCACTTAGTCACTGTGCCACCACGGTTCCAGAAACACAATCCATCCAGGTGGATCAAATCCTTTCAGAGCCCAGTGGCCAGCTGGGTACAGATGATGTCACCGAGAGGGCAACCAATCACCATCAGGAAAGGCACCTGGTGCCTAACTCCAGCCTAAAAGGCTGGCTCCTCAAGCTGAGGAGGGTGGTCCCTAATTCAACACAACAGGCTGAGAATTTGGGCCAACAGCTTTTTGGGAAAGAGGGGAGCATATTAGAAATAAAAACAAAGCTAGCTGTACAAATGTACTGTTTGGAATCAATGGTTAGAGGCAACTGGTTTGAGAAGACTCTAAGAAAAAAAGATGCAGAAACAAAAGGAGATGAAAGACATCAGGGCACTTAATTGGCTGGGAATGTGGTCACTTAACTGTTGCTGTTGTTGTTAATTGCCCTCAAGGTGGTTTCTACTCATTGATTGATGATTATGTGCTGTGGAGTCAGTTCCGACTCATAGTGACCCTGTGTAGGGCTTCTGAGGCTGTAAATCTTTACAGGAGCAGAAAGCCTCATCTTTCTCCCGTGGAACAGCTGACCCTGAGGTTAGCAGCTCAACTTGTAACCACTACTCCCCGTACAGGGTTTCCGAGGAGCAGCTGGTGGGTTTGAACTCATGGTTAGCAGTCCAATGCTGATCCTACAGCACCACACTAGGACTCCAGTTATTTAACTTTTGTTTTTTGGTTATGTGCTGTGGAGTCAGTTCCAACTCATAGCAACCCTGTACAGGGTTTCTGAGGCTGTAAATACGAGAGCAGAAAGCCTCAACTTTCTTCTGCAGAACAGCTGGTAGTTTCAAACTGCTGACCTTGCGGTTCACAGCCTGATTCGTAACCACTGTGCTACCAGAGCCTCTTAGTTAGTCTGTGGTAAATCAGTCAACATTAGCATTAGTAATCAACTTGAACTATCAATGAAGAAACATTTTTCTTCCTACTATATTATCTGAAAGGAGCTCTGGTAGCATAGTGGTTACCAATCAGGCTGCGAACCTTAAGATCAGCAGTTCGAAACTAACAGCCGCTTCCAGAAGCAAGATGAGGCTTTCTACTCCTGTCAAGATTTACAGCCTTGGAAACCCTGTACAGGGTCACTATGGATAGGAATCGACTCGACAGCACATAACAACAACAACATATTAGCTGAAATTAACATTTTAATGATAGGTCCCAATGCCAGCAAAGATATGGTGAAACTGCTGTCTTTGCACATTACTCTTGACAGTATGCATGGGTACCATCTCCCACAGAGAGCAATTTATCATTATGTGTCAAGAACTGCAAAAAGGTTCATAACCTACTCTACAAAGAAAATAAACCAGAATATAGAGGAAAGGATCACCCAACTGTTACGGATGTCATTTTGGTAGAATTATGCAGCGCTCAAATCACACATTGTTTGAAGACGTTGTTAAGAATGAAAATGATGAGAACAACGAGAGTGCATGTGACCAGGACAGGGTACACAATGCACACAAAGAGGATCTTCACAGGATGGGAACACATACAAACCCACCAAAATGATACCTATGGTAGAATGTGATGTTACAATAAATACATGGGTTTTAGACTGGAAGGATACTGAGTGGACATAAAAACAACTGGCCAAACTGACACAATGGGACCTGATGACCAGAGTCCTGAGGACCCAGCTGGCTGCAACCACAGAACTTCAGGGTCCTGCTATCCTGGTGGCTTTTGCTGTTGTAATTTTGTTGTCCTTAGGTAAGAATCACAATTTTTATGTAAAATTGTGCATTTAGGTAGAAATCTGTGCCAGATCTTAAAATATGGACAAAATACACATGATCTTGGAATCAGAGCAGAAAGGGACTTGCTTTACATTGATTCAGTTTAACCTTCTATGACTAAGCAGTTATTAATTCTGTTCTAGAAAGAGTTCCAAGTAGAATTGTTACATGAATAAAAAGGAAGTTGCAGAATAATATGTATGTTATAATCCTGGTTAACACACACACACACACATTGTTGTTACTGTTGTTGTTCTTAAGTGCCGTGGAGTCAGTTCTGACTCATAGCAAACCAATATCAGATTTCCAAGGAGTGGCTGGTGGGTTTGAACCACCGCCCTTGTGGTTAGCAGTCCAGTGCTAATCCGACAGTGCCACACACATAGAATAGAAAATATCCGAATAGGTAGCAAAACCATTAAGAGTGACTTTCTGTAATTTTGGTTTCTTATCTACTGCCATATATCCCCAATCCCAACCAAATTAATTTGTACATACTTCTTTTGTTTTTGAGGTAAAATTTGTATACTTTGAAAAGCACAAATCTTAACATAATTTTGATAAATGTTGGTGTTTCTGAGGCTGTAAATCTTTACAGGAGCAGAAAGAAACATTTCTGTGTGCCTCTGAGACAGTTCCAAGTTATAGTGACCCAATATAGGGTTTCCAAGGAGTGGCTGGTTGGTTTGAATTGCCAATATTTTGGTTAGCAGTTCAGTACCACATCAGCGCCACAAATAGACTCCTGTGTAGCCCACATCCTATCATGAAACAGAACATTTTCATTACCCCAACAAAGTTCCCTGTATTGCAAGGTCAGCATTATTCATAATAGCAAAATTATGGAGACAGCCTAAATGCACATCAGTGGAAGAATGGATCAGCAAATTTTGGTACATTGGTATACACAATGGAATACTGTGCAGTGTTGAAGAATAATGATGAATCTGCGAAAACACCTAATAACATGGATGAACTAGGAGGGTATTATGCTGAGTGAAATTAATCAATCATAAAAGGACAATTATTGAATGAAACTACTATTGCAAAAGCTCACGCAAATATTTTCATGATAAAAGTAACATTCTTTGATGATTGCCAGGGGTGGGAGGGAAGGGAGAGTAATTCACTGGCTAGAAGAGAGACACATGTTAACTCAGGTGACAGGAAGGGAAATATACAAGAAAGTTGAGGTCAGCAGAACATTGAAGACACAGAGAGGTATGCATAGGTTATAGGGGATAGAGGTAAATAGTGTTATACACACAACTCTGGAACAATAATGTGCTGCGGGTACATACATGGACAGTTACACAGGATAAGCAGGTATAGGAAGTATACCTATGATATATAAGGATTTGAAAGAAGATATCTGTACCTTTACTGCAAACACACCTATGGATGTCATGGAGCATTGTTGTTATTCTGTGCCCTTGAGTCAGTTCTGACTCACAGCAACCCTATATAGGGTTTTCGGGAAGCGGTTGGTGGGTTTAAACTGCTGATCTTGATGTTCGCAGTGCAGTGCTTATCTTACAGTGCCACACCACGGTTCTGTGGTGGAGCATACACAGGGCAAAATGATGGAAACATCTTAGACATTATCAAACATCTTAAGCCGATGAGTTGCTGGGCCCCAGGGGCTCAGGACCATAGTCTCAGGGACCATCAAGGGCAACTGACAGAACAGCGTCCACAATCACAATGTTCTACCTCCCACTTTGACGAGTGAATGACTGGATCTTAAAAGCTCATGAGTGGCCATCTAAGGTGCAACTATTGGTCTCTCCATGTACTGAATACAGAAGAGTGGTGGAAATTGAATTTACTAGTCCAATGGACCAATGGAACAGATGAATGTCATCCACCAAGACTCTGACCAGAAGGACTAGTTGGCACCCAGCTACCACTACCAACTGCTCTGAAAGGGATCCTTGGTAGGGTAGGGGAAAATGTGAAACAAAACTCAAAATTATAACATACATTGGCCTTACTGGTGAGAAGGAGACTGGAGGAACAGAGATTATAGTCCTCGATCACCCTTCAGGTCTGGAATGGAACTCACCCTGTGGCCCAATTTTCAGCCAAGTGATAAACAAGCATATAGTGATGGTGGTGGTTATGTGAAATGGAGTTGGTTCTGACTCACAGCAACCCTGTACAGGGTTTCCAAGGCTGTAAATCTGTACTGGAGCAGAAAGCCTCAACTTTCTCCTGCACAATAGCTGGCAGTTTTGAACTGATGACCTTGTGGTTTGCAGCCCAATGCGTAATCACTATGCTACTAGAGGGGGCACAAAAACACTAGTAAGAAATGCTCACCATGGAATGGTCAACTATTTAAGACCAAAAGGGCAACATTTACCTAAGGATAAAGTTGAGAAGGGATGGGAAGGAGGGATGGGAATGGAAATAGGACCCACAGGGAGGAAGTGGAATAACTGCTGTTGCATGGAGGGGATTGCAATCACTGAGATGAAGCAAAGCATATGATTTACTGAGTTTTAAACTGATTATCTTTTCTGTAAACCTTCCTCCATTCACAATAAAAGTTCAAAAAAAGAAGACGGAAATAATACACAGTCACTGTACCTAAAAGAAATGGTCCATGTTCAACCATTTCAAGAGGTAGCATATGTTCAAGAATCAGAGGTACTGAAGGCAGAAGTCAGCTGCACTGAAGCCATGAGTGAAAAAAAAAAAAAAAGGTCCAGGAATTCATAGAGTCCAAATTTAAATCTTTGAAAAAAAGTTTTGCAGCACTGGAGGCACTCACTTAAAGACATTCCTACAAATTTGGACGACAGCTATCTGGCCAATTAACTAAAAGACATCTATATTTGTGCCCACTCCAAAGAGAGGTGACTCATTCTCTTCATTCCAAAGAGAATGAAGAAATCTTCGAACAATGTCACTGTCACATGTAAGTGTGACAATTATCACATGTAAGTAAAATTTTGAAAAAGATAATTCATTAACAACTCTAACAGTACATCGACAGGGAACTGCCAGAAATTCAAGCCAGATTCAGAAGAAGTGGAAATAGGGATATCATTGCTGATGATGACCTTGTCTGAAAGCAGAGAATACCAGAAAGATGTTTATGTATGCTTTATTGACTATGTAAAACATTTTTACTATGTGGCTCATGAAAAACTATGGATAACATTGAGAAGAATGAGTATTCCAGAACACTTAATTGTGTTCATGAAAAAACTGTACATAGACAGAGAGGCATTCATTACAGCAGAACAGGGGAACAATGAATGGTTTAAAACCAGAAAAGGTGTGTGCCAGCATTATAGCCTTTCACTATACTTAGTCAATCTTTAGGCTAAGCAAATAATCTGAAAAGTTGGATTATATGAAGAAGAATGTGACCTCGGGCTTGAAGGAAGATTCTTTAACAACCTGTGATATGCCAATGACACACTTTGCTTGCTGAAAGCAAAGTGAATTTAAAATACTGATGAAAATCAAAGACTACAACCTTCAGTATGGAACGTACCTCAATGTAAAGAAAACAAAAATCCTCACCATTTAACCAATAAATAACACCATGACAAATGGTGAAAACATTGAAATTGTTAGAGACTGGTTGGCTTGGATCCACAATCAACACTCATGATAGCAGGTGTCAAGAAATTAAACAATGTATTGTTGTTTGAACAGAACATGGGAACACTGAATGGTTTAAAATTAAGAAAAGTGTGTCAGGGTTGTATTCTTTCACCATACTTATTCAACCTGTATGCTGAGCAAATAATCCAAGAAGCTGGGTTATATGAAGAAAACCGTGACATCAGGTTGGAGGAAGACTCATTAACAACCTGCGATATGCAGATGATACAACCTTGCTTGCTGAAAGTAAAGAGGACTTCAAATATTTACTGATGAAAATCAAAGAGCACAGACTTCGGTATGCATTACATCTCAATGTAAAGAAAACAAAAATCCTCACCACTGGACCGTTAAACAACATTCTTACCAACAGAGAAAAGACTGAAGTTGTCAAGGACTTCATTCTTCTTGGACCAACTATCAACACTCATGGAAGCAGCAGTCAAGAGATCAAACAACGTATTGCACTGAGAAAATCTGCTGCACAAGACCTTTTGAAAGTGTTGAAAAGCAAAGATGTCAGCTTGAGGACTAAGGTGCGCTTGACCCAAGCCATGGTATTTTCAATAACCTCATATGCATGTGAAAACTGTACAGTAATTAAGGAAGACCATAGAAGAATTGATTCCTTTGAGTTATGGTGTTGAAGGAGAATACTGAAAGTGCCATGGGCTGTCAAAAGAACAAACTTCCATTTTGGAAGAAGTGCAGCCAGAGTGCTCCTTGGAGGCCAAGATGGCCAAACTTCGTCTCTCATACTCCAGACATATTGTCAGGAGGGACCAGTCACTGGAGAAGGGTATCATGTTTGGTAAGGTGGAGGGTCAGAGATGGAGAGGAAGACCCCCAATCAGATGGATTGGCCAAATGGCAGCATCGATAGACTCAAGCATGGCAACAGTAGTGAGATTAGCCCAGGACTGAACAGTGTTTCGTTCTGCTATGCATAAGGTTGCTATGGGTTGGTACCGACTCGATGGCAACTAACAACAACAACATTATTGCAATAGGCAAATATGCTACACAGACCTCTTTAAAGTGTTCAAGAGCAAAAAATCAGTTTGAGGACAAAAATGATATTTTCAATTGCATGTGAAAGTTGGATAATTAATATGGAAGACTGTAGAAGAATCGATGCATTTGAATTATGGTGTTGAAGAAGAATATTAAAAGTACCATGCACTGCTAGATGAATAAACAGATCTGTCTTGGGAAAAAGTACAGTCAGAATGCTCCTTAAAAGCCATGATGGTGAGTCTTCGTCTTTCATTCTTTGAACAGGTTATCAGGAGGAACCCATCCCTGGAGAAGGGCATCCTGCTTGGTAAAGTGGAGCATCCGTGAAACAGAGGAAGATGGATTGGTACAGTGGCAGCAGCGATGGGTTCAAACGTAACAATTATAAGGATGGCACAGGACTGGGCAGTATTTTGTTCTATTGTCCACAGGGTCACTATGAGTCTGAATTGACTCCACAACACCTAAAAAACAACAAATGTAAAAAGACTGATCATACCAAGTATTGATGAAGATGTAGAGGAACTGGAATGTTCACACGATACTGATGGAAATTAAAAAAAAAAGAATGCAACCACTTCTGAGAAGTTTACCAGTTTCTCAAACAGTTAAACACGCATGTGCAATAGGCCCCAGCCATTCTTCCCTCAGGTATATACACAACAGAACAGAAATCATCTATCCATACAAACCCTTGTACATAAATGGTCATGGTAGCTCTGTTTGTGATAACTAAAACCTGGAAACAATCCAAGTGTCTATAAACAAAGAAGACGATCAGCAAATTGTGGTATATCCATACAAAGGAATATTGTTCATTAAACAAACAAAAACTCTTGATAAACAAAACACGGATGAATATTAAAATAACTGTGCTGAATGAAAGAAACCAGACCAAAAAAGACTGTTGTTGTTGTTGTTGTGCCATGGAGGTAGGTTCCGTCTCATAGTGACCCTGTACAGGGTTTCTGAGGCTGTAAATCTTTACGAGAGCAGAAAGCCTCATCTTTCTCCCACAGAACAGCTGGTAGTTTCGAACTACTGACCCTGAGGTTAGCAGCTACTAACCCTGAGGTTAGCAGCCCAATTCGTAACCACACGCTACTACATACTGTATATTCCATTTATTTAAAATTATAGAAAGTGAAAATCTATATGGACAGAAAAACCCAGTTGGGGTAAGAGAGAGAGGTGTGGGGGACGTTGAGGGTGATGACTATGTTCACTTTATTGATTGTAGTAATAGTATGACATATATACATATATCAAAACATATACCATACATTTTAAATATGCATAATTTTTTTATATGTCAATTGTACCACAAATTTAAAAAAATAATTTCAGAAAATAAAAAAGGTAATGAGTTTGCTCTCAAATGGCTGCTGTCTGGTCTGCACACAGGTGCACCTGAACTCTACATATTTAGCTGGAACCTGCCTGGCAACATCTCTGCAACACTATGCAAATCACTTTGAGAGAAAGCCATCATCGTTTTGTTAGAAACCACCAGAACCTGACTGTTTCCACACACTTTTTAAGTGTTGTTGTTGTTTTTTTTCCCTTCACCTCTGGGTTGTCTATAGCATGTGGCTGTCAGTTAAAACCAACTTGGGGCTTTTCTCTTTCCTTTAGAGAATCTGAAATTTAGTTCTACCAGTGTTAGGTCCGTGTGGTGATTCATCTGAGTGGAAAGTACCTAGGGCTGACTGCAAGCAAACTAACTAGAGTTCCCTACAATGACACCAATGTCAGAACTAACCACTGTCTCCTTGGTTGGTTTTTTTTTTCCACTCCCATGATCCTTTAACACTGTTTTATTATTTTTTTTAATAACTTTAAAATAATCAATAAGATATACTTCCTTTCTCTTCTTGTTTATTCCTAAACTTGAAGATTTTTCTTCGTTTTCTCTGTTAGAGGACTTGGTCTCACCCAGAAGATTCCAACATTATCTTCTTCCCCTTTATGCTTCCCTGAGCTGACCTCTTCATCCAATTGCTCTCAAGGGGCCTGGATTTAAAAATTGTTCTTGGCACCCAATAGTATGCCAGGTCTTGTCGTCAGGGTGGCCCTCTCTGGGGACAGTCATCTAAAGCACCAGTCTACTTGCCAGAAAGTCTGCTACCCCTGCTAAGCATTTTCCAGAATGAACCACCCTGGAATGAGGGAGGAACCAGGGACCTAGCACCAAAGGACCTGAGTGCTCAGAAGTCCTCATTCCTTTTCAGTAACATCTGTGGAGAGCCACTGGACTTTGAATCCATTGGAAAAGAAGAGAACAGCCACTGTGCCTTTCTGTCCCAGTGATGAAACAGATGCTCTGTTGGAAAATCACTCCAGCAAATGTCTAAGCTCACTGTTTCCCCATTTTAGAAATGAAGCTCAGAGATGGTCAGTGAGTCATGTGACCTGGATCTCAACAGGTTGAGACAGAGGAAGCCAATGCTTTCCTCCACGCAGGGCTCAGCTGCCCATCCACTCCTATGGGGTTCATGGCAGCTTTGCAGTCACATTTACACTAACCGCTGTGTTTTGCTCATACTCTCCCTGGTCACTGATACTCTAAATGTGAAGTTGTAAGATGTGTACCGTTTCCAATGGTCCCTTCTGGAGGCGCTGACAAACCTGGAAATGCATGGATGGCCCCTGGGTTCTCTGCATGTTACTTAACTCTATATAGAAGGCTGGGCCTCCCGGGATGGATGGCTGTGTTCTTATCCTCCAGATTACCCTGTAGATAAATTCATTCCTCCAGGAAGCTAGGGAGACCTTTGAGCAAGGAGTTTTGACTTTAGTTCTAAGAGCAAGGGTTTGCATTTGTTGTTGTTAAGTGCCATCAAGTCGATTCTGACATTGCATAGGGTTTCCAAGGTTGGAAATCTTTTGCAGGAACAGAAAGCCTCATCTTACTCCCACAGAGTGACTGGGGGGCTCAAACTGCCAACCTTGCCTTTCGCAGTCATTGTGTTAGAAACCACCAGTTTAGCCTTCAGAGCCACTGCACTCCCCAAGGGTTTGTGTGGTGTTGTTAAGGGCCACTGAGCTGATTCCAATTCAAAGTAACCCTGTACAGAGTTTTTGAAGACATTCTGGTGGGTGTGGACCTTTCAGTCTAGCGCATTGTCCTATAGTGCAACACTAGGACTCTAGGGTTTGCATAGGAGAGTAGAATAATCTAGCCAGATCCCCAAAAATGGAAGCTTAGAGACCACCGAGAATCAGTCACAGTAGCTGAGTAAGGCCAGAGAGGATAGTGACTTGAATTCTAGTAATGCCAGTAAAAAAATACAAATAATGGATATGTTCAGAAACTGTTTCAGAGGTAGCCAAACTGGACTTGATGAAGAATTGGATGTTGGGAGAAGAAAGTGTCTGACTAAAAGATTCTGTCCTGAGAAACTCGAGAAGCAGGAAAGAATGAGATAAAATCTGACTTGGGAAAATCTTGCATTTTGTTTTGGACACATGTGAATTTCATTTGAAATGTCTGTCAAATTCTGAGTAGGTGAAGTCCAAATATAGAGTGCCAGTTCTGGGAAAACATCCTTATCTCCTGTCAGCATCTTATAGGCCCAGCATTCCTTGGAGATCTCCATGTGTGTGTTAGCATCATTCTGTCCCTGATTCTAGGAGTTTCTTAGTGCAAGGACTCCAAATCCAAAGGACACACTCCATTCCTAGATCTTCTTTCTTGGTGGTAATATTGTTATTAAGTGCCCTTTAGTCAGTTCCAACCCTGTATAGGGTTTCCAAGGAGTGGCTGGTGAGCTTGAACCACTGACCTTGGGGTTCAAACGACTTTGCAGTCCAGTGCATTAGCGCACAACAGGACACTCTTTTTCCTGTTGTTAAGTATCATGGAGTTGGTTCCAACTCATAGTGACCCTGCACAGAGTTTCCAAAGCTGTAAATCTTTATGGGAGCAGTAAGCCTCATCTTTTTCCTGTGGAACAGCTGGTAGTTTCGAACTGCTGACCTTGTGGTTCGCAGCCTGATTTGTAATCACTACGCTACCAGAGCTCCCTTTGAAACGGCTACAATCATACATTGACAGAGAACTTCCAGAGGTTCAAGCTGGATTCAGAAGAGGCCGTGGAACGAGAGATATCATT
>NW_006408632.1:567309-572935 GCF_000296735.1 Chrysochloris asiatica
ACTCTATGGCACCTGACAACAACAACAACAACAACAACACTCTCCTTTTATGTCTAAAAAGGATTGGCTCAAGATGCAACCTAACACTGTAGATTACATCTGAGCTCATTAACATTGTGTTGCTGTTGTCATTAAGTGCTGTTGCTTCTGTTCTGACTCATAGCAACTCAGAGGAGTGGCTGGTAGTTTGAACCACTGACCTTTCAGTTAGCAGTCCAGTGCTTATACTACAGCATCACACCAGGACTCATTAACACTGCAGAAATGAGGATTTAGCACATGTAGGATAATTACATCAGCTCTGGGCTGATCACAGCATGGGGATGATTGCACTGTGTTTGATCTCATCATGGAGGAAGAACTACATCTTAACTGATAAACCTAGTCCAGCCACATTGACACAAAAACTTTACTATCACATACCACCCATCCAAAGACTCTTTTAGAGTAAAACAGTTACAGTTACTTGATTTTTCACAAAGGGGCCAAACCCATTCAAGGAAGAGAAAGGAAACTAAAATTAATTTAAGATGAAGTATAATCTGAAATGTGAAACTAAAATGATGATGCTTCTAAAGAAAATACAGAAGGTCTTCATGATCTTGGGATGAGCAAAGATCTCTTCGGATACACACACACACACACACACAAAGCATTATCCATAACATTAAACAATAGATGCAATGTGGGACTAGTGACTGGAAGGGACAGGAGGGAGCCCTAATAAAAATGCTCTGGATCTTAACCTGGGTGGATACTGTGTATGCCTGTGGGGGGGGGGGGGGGGGGCGGGCAGGTTGTGCATAAACAAGACCACATTGAAGTAAGATTTGTGCACTTTACTGTATGTAATTGAATCTCAATTAAAAATTAAATTGTAGCATAAAATAAAAGGGAGCTATGCTTTGTAATTTTCTATCATGCTGCTGTGATGCTAGGAGACATACCAGTGGCATTTTGAATACCAGTAGAGTCACCCATGGTAGGCAGATTTCACAGAACCTTCCAGACTAAGACAGACTAGGACGAAGGAGAGGTGGGCCACTTCTGAATGGTGTCATGCCAAAATATGATGTCATGCCAGGAGATGGATCCCTCAGGTCGGAAGGCACTCAAAAATAGGACTAGGGAAGTACTACCTCCTCAAAGTAGACCTTAATGATGTAGATGGACCAAAGCTTTGGGGACCTCTATCTGATGATGGAACACAACTCAAAATGAAAAGAAATAGCTGCAAATATCCATTAATAATCAGAACCTGGAATGTACGAAGTATGAATCTAGGAAAGTTGAAAATCATCAAACATTAAATGGAAAATATAAGGATTGATATTCTGGGCATTACTGAGCTGAAATGGGCTGACTTGGGTCATTTTGAATCAGATAATTATATGGTTTACTATATAATGTCTGGAATGACAAATTGAAGAGAAATGGTGTCACATTCATCACCCAAAAGAACATTTCAAAATTGACCTGGAACTACAATACTGTCTGTGATATGATAATATCCATATGCACACAAGGAAGACAGACTCCTGGTGTAGTGCTGTAGGAGAAGCACTGGACTGCTAACCAAAATGTTGATAGTTCAAACCCACCAGCTACTCCTTGAAACAACAAGAAGAAAGACCAGTTAATTCCCCTTTTAATTAAATTTATACACCAACCACTAAAACCAATGATGATGAAACTGAAGAATTCTACCAACTTCTTCAGTATGTAATTGCCCAAATCTGCAATCAAGATACATTGATAATTACTAGTAATTGAAATGAGAACTCTTGAAGCAAAGAGGAAGGATCAGTAGTAGGAAAATAAGGCCTTGGTGATAGAAACGATGCTGGAGATGGTATGACAGAGATTTTCAAGACCAATAACTTATTCATTGCAGACACCTTTCTAAAACAACATAAATGGTGACTATATATGTGGACCTCACCAAAGGAATATACAAGAATAAAACTGACTTGTAGAATGGGCCCTTTGGTGGTTTAAATTATTATATATGCCTCAGTGTTTAAAAAAAAAAAAGCTAAAATGAATAGAGAGAAATACTGTTAACTGATGGTACATGGAGGGGATTATAATCATTGTAATGAAACAAAGTATATGATTAGTTGAATGTAAATCTGATGATCTGTCCTGTAAACTTTCACTCAATTCACAATAAAAACTTAATAAATAAATAAAATAAAAAAGAATAAAACTGACTACATCTGTGGGAATAGACAATGAAGAAGTTCAGTATCATCAGCCCAAGACAAGGCCAGGGACCGACTGTGAAAAAGACCATCAAGTGCTCATATACAAGTTCAGGATGAAGCTGAAATAAATTAAAACAAGTTCATGAGAGCCAAAATATGTTCTTGAGCATATTTCACCTGATTTTAGAGACCATCTCAAAACCAGATTTGATGCATTGGACACTCATGACCAAAAACCAGAAGAATTGTGGGATAGCATCAAGAACATCTTCTATGAAGAAATCAAAAGGTCATTCAAAAGACACAAAATATATAAAAGACCAAAATGGATGTCAGAAGAGACACTGAAACTTGCTCTTGAACATAAATCAGCTAAAACAACTGGGAGAAATTATGAAAAAGCCAACAAACAAAATAAACCCAAATAAAAAAATTCAAAGGGCTACTCAAGAAGACAAAGTATGATAATGAAACATGCAAAGACCTGGAGTGAGAAAACCAAAACACACTCAGGATTTCTCAAATTGAAAGAACTGAAGAAAAAATTCAAGCCTTGAGTTGAAATATTGAAGGATTCTACAGAGTCCTGGTGTGGCACTATAGAATAAACACTGTACTGCTCACCACAAAGTTGGCAGTTCAAACTCACCCAGTCACTCCTTGGACACCCTACACAAGGTTGTTATAAGTCAGATCTGGTTCCACGGCACTTAACACCACCACCAACAAGCAAAATATGGAATGACATAGAAAGCATCAAAAGAAGATGGAAGGAATACACAGAGTCACTGTATCAAAAAGAAGTGGTCGATGTTCAACCATTTTAAGAGGTAGTATTAAAGAAAGAAGTCCAAGCTGCTCTGAAGACACTGGCTAAAAATAAGCCTCCAGGAATTGATGAAATACAAATTGAAATATTTCAACAAACTGAGGCAGTACTGGAAGCACTCACTCATCTATGTCAAGAAAATTTGGAAGACTGATGCCTGATCAGTAGGTTGGAAAAGATCTATATTTTTGCCCACTCCAAAAGAAGGTGATCTAATGAATGTGGAAATCATAAAAATATCATTAATATCACATGCAAGTAAAATCTTTCTGAAGACCATTCAAAAGCAGCTGTAGCAGCACAATGACAGGGAGCTACCAGAAATTCAAGTCATATTGAGAAGAGAACGTGGAATGAGAAATATCATTGCTAATGACAGATGGATATTGGCTGACAGCTGAGAATACCAGAAAGATAGTTACTTGTACTTTATTGACTATGCAAAGGCATTAGACTGTGTGAATTATAACAAACTATGGATAACATTGTAAAGAATAAGAATTTCAGAACACTTAATGGTGCTCATGAGAAACCTGTACATAGACCGAAAAATCAGTGATTAGAATGAAATAATGAGATACTGAATGGTTTTAAATCAGTAAAGGGGCACATTAGGGTTGTATCATTTCACTGTACTTATTCAATCTGTATGCTGAGCAACTAATCCAAGAAACTGGATTATATGAAAGAATTTAGCATCAAGATTGAAGGAAGACTCATTATCAATCTGCAATACACAGATGACACAACCTTGCTTGCTGGAAGTGAAGAGGACTTGAAGTTCTTACTGATGAAGATCACAGATGATAGCCTTCAATATGGATTGCACTTCAATGTAAAAAAAAAAAGGACAAAAATCATCACAACTGAGCCAATAAATAGTATCATGATAAATGGAAAACTTATTGAAGTTAATAAAGAATTACATTTTACTTGGATCTATACTTGAAGCTCATGGAAGGAGCAATCAAGAAATCAAAACAGCATATTGCTTTAGGCAAATTGGCTACAAAAGACCTTTTTCAAGAGCTCAAGAGAAAAGAATTAAGACGAGCCTGACCCAAGCTGTACTATTTTCAGCAGTCTCATAAAGTATTTTCAGTCACAAAAGGTGGACGATGAATAAGGAAGACTTAGAAGAATTAATGCATTTGAATTAAGGTGTTTGGGAAGAATATTGAAGATACTATGGAGTGCCAGAAGAACAAACAGATGTGTTTTAGAAGAAGCATGACTGGGTTGCTCCTTAGAATTGAGGATGGTGAGGCTTTGTTTCTTGTACTTTGGACATTTGTCAGGAAAGACCAGTTCCTAGAGAAGGTTATCATGCTTGTAAAGTGGAGGGTCAAGGAAAAAGTGGAAACTTCTAGTGAGATGAAATGACACAATAGGCAGCAACAAAGTCTCAAATATCACAATTGTGAGGATGGTACAGGACCACATGCCAGAAGGTGCTTTCATGCAGATAGAAAGGTCTGGGAGGTTAGAGAACTTTCCTATGTCCACAGCCTTCTTCTCAATGGCTGACAGTAGGATCTTCTCCACACTCAATTGAACAGCCCAGTCCCAGCATGGGGGCCCTATAAGTGATGACAGATCCCCTAACAAAGTAAAATAAATTTTATTCTACCACTTAAATGGAAAACTAGTCATAATGGTCCAAAATAGAAAATAACTATAAAAGCAAAAATGGATGGTGGTGGTTGTGTGCCACTGAGTCAGTTCTGATTCATAGTGACCCTATATGGGTTTCTAAAGTTGTTAATATTTATGGGAACAGAAAGCCTCATCTTTCTCACACAGAACGTCTGGTTGATTTGAACTGGCTGACCTCATGGTTAGTAACCCAACTTATAATTCCACTACACTACAAGGGCTCCTCAAAGGCAAAAACATAACTATTAAAATAAAAAGCATTTACCTTGAGAACAAACAAGATGGCGGATCGGGTGGAAGTGCAGTAAGGAACTCTGTCAGCAACAACACAGAATACAGGACCAAACAGTCTCAGGGATAGCCCCAGAACTCTGAACCACACATAAAGGAATATCTAGAATGTTGGAAGGCTTACAGCTAGGGGGATTTGTAGCAGAAGCAAGAAATCCATTGCTTTCTAATTCAAGATGCTCAGCTGCTCCAGGAACCATCATCTTGGATGAGACCAAGCAGAGGAAGGATCAGAGCAGCCACGGACGCCTGACAGAACCGCGAAGATAAAGGTGTGGACATTATTTTCTTTTGGTAGCTGTTCATTGGTCCCTTGCTGTCTGCGCACCTCCATTCTGGTGACTATTGGGGTGCCTGAGCGAGTGGACACCCCAGCCCCACCCTCGGAGGGTTCTACTACGCATGCGCACAGATCGCCTCAAAATTTAAAGAGACAGTTTCCAATTAAAACCAAATGGCCACAGCCGGCCCTGAACTGTTTATAACTAGAAAAAAAGACCTAAACGGGGATTGTGGAGTGGGACAGGCAGACAAAAAAGGAAATAGGCTGAAAATTAAATCCTAAGTTACATCAAAAAGATCAACAGTGGCATCTTGAAATTTCTCAAGAAGAAGTGTGAAAAGGGAAGCCCATCTCCTGATC
>NW_006408632.1:576070-588102 GCF_000296735.1 Chrysochloris asiatica
TTTTTTAAAGCATTTACCTTTATGCTGACTTAAGCCCTCCAGTGTGCAGCAGCCCACATATTGGGAAATGGCTATAAACAACAGACAACCAGGTGAGGATTGTAAGCAACGGATTTGCACGATCATATTCATGCCTTCAAAAGGTCAATCTGATGAAAGTGGCAATGAAGTGGAAAAGGGCCAAGTCAGAGGACAGGACACTGAGTTGGACATCTATATTAATACAGAAGTCCATAAAAAAAAAAAGAAAGAAAGAAAAAGAAATTCAAAAATAAAAAAGCTTTTTAAAATGTTGTTATGTGCCGTGGAATCAGTTGCAACTCATAGTTACCCTGTACAGGGTTTCTGAGGTCGTAAATCTTTACATGAAAGCCTCATATTTCTCCTTTGCTCATAAAAGTAAATTCCACCTAAAACTAAACTGAGAGTTCCCTTGTAGAACATCCACTGTAGGGAGTCCTGGTGTGGTGCTGTTGATTAACAGAACTATAAAGTTGGTTTGAACCACAAGGACGGTGGTTCAAGCTCACCAGCTGCTCCTCGAAATCTTATACAGAGTCGCTGTGGGTCAGAACCAATTTGACAGCACTTAAAAACGTGGAGTCGGTTCCGACTCATAGCGAACCTACACAGGGTTTCCGAGGCTGTAAATCATTACAGGAGCAGACTGCCTCATCTTTCTCCCGTGGAACCGCTGGTAGTTTCGAACTGCCGACCTTGCGGCTCACAGCCCGATTCGTAACCACTACGCTACCAGAGCTTCATCAACAACAACAACATTAGTTAGTAACTAGAGATGTGTAAGCCAGTCATTTGATTCCAAGCATCATTTCATTATTACTGGCCAGCACATTTCGCTCCTGGTCTTCAGATTCCTCCCACTGAAATCTGGGTTCTCCAAGATCGTTGGGTGTAGAAGAGAACACGCTTCTCTCCTTTCTTTCTGGGACTGAATTCACACCAAGAGGAAACTGGATATCACTCTGACTATGATTTACAAAGTCACTTGGCTCAAGAAGACCAGGGGATTTGTGTAAAGAGACACATTCTCCAACTTTTCCCCACTAAGAAGACAGAAGCCAAGGCTCTCCCACAACATCTGGTCCATGAATGGCCCTTGGCATCCCCACTGTCATCGTTTCTAGCAGTAAAAGAGGAGTGGCGGTTTTGTGTGCAGACTTGAATGCCAGGGATCTCTGTGGAGGTTTCGTTGCCATGACTTGAAGCCACCGTGCCAAGTGCTTTTTGTTTTGTTTTGTTTTAATCTACTGCTGCATAAGGAGTCGCCCCCAAATGTAAGGCCTTAAACCAACAGTTATTTTATTATCATTCATGATCCCATGTGATGCTGCATGGGAGGATAGTCACCTGGGTTTCAGCTGGGTTGGAGTCTCCAAGAAGACTCGGTGCCATGACTGGCAGTTGGTGCTGCCTATTGGCTAAGAACTTGGTTGGGGCTGTCTATCAGAGTGCCTTAGATCTCTTACACACAGCCTTTCCATGTGGCTTAGTCTGCACACACAAGTGAGGAAACTACCAGTCCTCCAAAGCTTGGGTTCAGAAGTCCTAGAACACCACTTCCCAGCATTCTCTTGGTAGCTCAGAGCCCAAGGAAGGGGAAATATGCTCCACCCATCTCTGGGGGGGAGGGGGGGGGAAGCATGGCATGTGTGGTTAAATATTGTCGAGTCAGTTCCTATAACAGGATTTCCAAGGAGCAGCTAGTGGGTTTGAACTGTCAAGCTGTGGTTCAAACCGACCTTGCAGTCCAGTGCTTATCCTGCAGTGCCATGCCAGGACATGTGTGTAGAAGGAAAGACATAACTGAAGGTGGGCATCTTTGGAAATCATCGCCACACCGAGAGTATTTACTCTACTTTTTTCATTAGAAAAACCCAATAATGTATACATATCACTGCTATTTATATCTGTTTGGGGATGCTCAAAGCTGTTTATGTGGAGGCAGCCCAGTATGCCAGCGGTTTGAACTCACCAACTGCTGTACAGAATCAAGATGTGACAGTCTGCTCCTGTAAATAAAGCCCGTGGAACCGTTCTGCTGTTTCTCAGAGTGTCTCCACGAGTTGGAATAGACCCGATAGCAATGGATATCTTTATTTGCAACTTACTATCTGCCCACTTCCAAAATAGTTCTATGGTACCTTACAATGAACGAATATGACAATATTGTTTCCATCTCAATAAAAGATGAAAAATTTCAGAGAGGTAAGAGAAAGACATAATTACATAGAAATCTTGAATAGTATAGTCACTGCAACTGGGATCCCATTTCACTGAGCATTTACTGAAAAGAGGAAACAAACACAGATTTGGTTCCAGATTCTACACTTGACTGGAGGGAGCCAGTGTCTGCCAATGGGAGAAACTCAATACAGTATTACATCTGTTTCTCAAGAGAGCATCTTCTCACAGTGTTTTAGTCAAGCTTGTCTTTAAACAACAACAACAGAAACTGTTTTGAATATATATATACACACAAGGTGGCTTCAAACAGTTCATGGAAAAACGGAATTGAAATATATTGATACCAAAATATAAAGCTATTGTTTCTTGCCATATCCTCCATTTAGCTCTATACACATAGGAAGTCAGCATTTCCATCTCTCTAACCCTTTCCTGGAGTCCTGGTATATAGCACCATAGGATAAGCACTCAATCTCAAGGTCTGTTTTAACAGCAAGAATGGTGGTTCAAACTCACCAGCTGCCCCTAGGAAATGCTACAGAGGGTCACTATGAGTCAGAACCAACTTGACAGCACTTCACAACAACCCTGCCCTAGAGAATTCTGCTATGTCAAAATGGCAGTCCTTTTAAATGTGCTTTGAGTTTGGGTAACAAACAGAACTCTAAAAGGGCTAGGTATGGACTGTAAGGCAGATGGGGTATGATTTCCCAGCAAACTCTCATAGGACAGTCCTAAAAGAATGAGCAAATACATTGTCATAATGGAAAAATAAAAATAAAAAATATATACATATATTGAAATTTTTCCATGAACTTTCTGAAGCTCCCTCATATATGACTCTGTGTGTGTGTGTATAGAAAGAGAAACTGATTGATTTTAAGGAATTGGCTCACATGCTTGTAGCGGGCTGGCAAGTACAAAATCCCTAGGTCAGGCAACAACGATCTTTTATCCCCAAATTGTCAGGGCAGGCAGTGATAGAGTAAGATGAACGAGATGTCTATTTATAATCCAAAAACTGACTATATTCTCTTGGGAAAACTCCCTTTTTGCCGTTAAGACCTTCAACTGATTGGGTGAGGCCCACCCACATTAAGGAGGGTAATCTGCTTTACTCAAGGTCAACTGATGTAATCACATGTAATTATTTCATGACAGCATCTGGACTAGTGTTGGACCAAACAGCCCAGGCATGATAGCCTGCCCAAATTGATACATAAAACTAACCATTCAAATGCTGCAACAGTTGAAAATAAAATGACTCAATAAAAAAAATCACAATATAGCAAACAATTTTTTACATGCTGATTAACTACATATTTAGGGCATTTTTCTCCAGTCCAGATGGGAGGTTACAGAATGAAAGCCCAGTGAGGTAATAATAATCACTAAGACCCAAACCAATGCTGGGGCCCACTGCACAGTCTACTGATTCCCTGGGGACAGACCAGGATCCCACACTTTTAGAAAGTTCCCCAGGTGACTAAATGAGTAGTCAGGATTAAGAACTAGTGGCTGAGTCTATGGCTGATTTCCCTGCTATTCAGCTCCTGGTAGTAATTGGTCTGAGATGGTTAACATCTAAGCTGCTGTTTGTTAGCCTAGAAGACTCTAGGCTCTGTTACAACTCCAGATTCTTTGGTTACAGGACAAAATGTGACAGTTGCCTTCAAATGTACTGGTGAAAGAGTTACAACGGAAAACTGAAGTCAATGAAAATGTGTTAAACCCAAACAGGAAATATTAGTAAGGAAGATGAGAATGCATTTTACTTCAGATAGGTGGTTTTATCAGAACTTGTATTTTGCAAAAACTCATATTTTGCTTTCATGTTTTAGTTTTTAAAGCAGATAAACACAAAGTTTACTTGTCTCTTATTCCAATTTCTTGTGTTTTTGTTTTATACTAGCATTTGGGGTAAGATTGAAACAAAACACAAACACTTTTAACAATGTGTAGGGTGGAAAAAGAGAAGACTTTTACTTATCAATGTTATTTCCTCAAAGAGAGGGGGCATCAGTCCAAGACATGTGTTCATTCAAAAAGAATCAAGAAAGAAGACTTTGTGTCAGTGGGAGACAATTGCCCACCATCAGCAAACTCATGGAGATGGGCTTTCAAAGCCACTCACTTCTCCAGAGATCCAAGAAGGTTCTCATTTCTAGTATATGTATGTGTTCAGTGCTCTCCTGCAATTTCACTTAGTGCAAAAATTAGAAAGGAGGTCTTCTGCAGAACCAAATTCTAATTAGTAATCATCTTCATCATCATCATCATCATCATCACTATTCCAAGGAATCTGGGAATAAATTTAAATGAAAGGGCTCTTGATCTAAATCTTCCTGCCTATTTGGATCAAGCCTCCTTATTTTTCATGAAGGAGCCTGATTGAACAGGCTACAGTTTACATCTTGTGGAATACCATGCAACTATGAAAAAGCTTGTTATAAAGAGAAGCATCTTTTTTTACAAATAACACGTCTTATATGATTTTTTAAAACCATGCAACCCCTCTGGCATTTGCTTCCTGTGGGCACTATGTATATTACATATGTGTATTATTTACATGAGTGTGTTATATGTTAAACATATGGCTTTCTGAAACATAAGATGGTCACAAAAGAATATTGAGTGGTAGAAAAGGTTACAAAATGTATGCACTGGAATTATCTTATTTTATACATCTCTACTTTTACCTATTTATATCTATCTATCTATTTGGTCCTGGTGTGGAGCTGTGTGTTAATGCACCAGACTGCAAAGCCATTTGAATTGCAAGGTTGGCGGTTCAAGCTCACCAGCCACTCCTTGGAAACCCTATCCAGGGTCTCTATGGGTCAGAACTGACAACAAAATCTATTTGGAGTCATGGTGTGGTGCTGTGGTCTAATGCACTGGATAACAAAGTCAGTTTGAACCATAAGGTCAGTGGTTCAAGCTCACCAGCTGCACCTTGGAAACACTGTACAGGGTCGGTAGGGGTTGAAACTGACTCTATGGCACTTAGCAACAACAATCTAGCTATCTGAGATCCTGATGGATGTGAATGTGTAGGATAAGCACTGGACTGCTAACCACAAGCCCACCAGCTGCTCCTTAGAAACCCTATACAGGGTCGCTATGAGGACCTGATTCTATGGCACTTAACATCTATCTATCTGTCTGTCTGTCTATCTGTCTACCTACCTACCCACCTATTAACCTACCTACCTATTACATCCATGCACATGTGCATAAAACCAAAAACCAAACCAATTACCATCTATTTGATTCCAACTCATGACGACCCCTGTGATTCAGAGTAGAACTTGCTCGACAGGGTTTTTAATCACTGTGATCTTTCAGAAGTAGCGTGCCAGGTCTTTCTTCCAAGGTGGATTTGAACCATCATCCCTTTCATTAGGTGAAAGCACTTTAACCGTTTGTACCACCCAATGACTCTGCATATTTGCATACAAAAGCAAAAGCAAAAGCCCAAACCTGTTGCCAATGAATCAAATCTGATTCACAGTGACCCTGTAGGACAAGGGTAGAATGTGCCCATGGGGTTTTCCAGAGGGTAAATCTTAACAGAAGCAGACTGCCACCGTTTTCTCCTTTGGTGGGTTTGAACAGCCAACCTTTCAGTTAACAGGCAAATGTTTAGCCACTGCTCCACCAGAAATCCTTTAGGAGCTGTACAGCAGAATGTTCACTTAGTAGCTATTTTGGAGTGCTTCATTTCTCTTTTACTTATATTTATTTTCTAAGTTTTGTTTAAGGATTGTGTGAATTCTTGTTGACATAAGGTTTTAAAAATAGATACTAAACAACAAGGAAGGAGCCAAGAGCCCTGGGGGAGCCCCAGGCCACAGTGTGGCCACAGCCAAATTGCCAACTGGCCCATTTACACAACTGTGATTTGAAAACCCGCTTTCTGAAGCTGGCAATGCCACAGGAAGAGCCACGTGTTCCCCAGACTACTCCCAAAACAGACGATCTTTGACATTCATCCTACTGGCTCTGATGATTCATCTCATCTCTTCTTGAGAATGCCCTTGATGTCTTCACAGCCATGCTTTCTCACTTCCTCTTCTGGAAAGAAAGCACAGCTATAGAACTGGCAGGATCAGAACCAGACACTAGAATGGCAGGTTCACTTAGGTGAGGGCGAGTATGGATCCAGGCAGGATCGAGCTGTGTGGTCACCTGGGCAGGTTAATCCTACGGTGGCCCTGCTAATAGACATCCACATATCACCAGTCAGCTTTCCTAAAGGTGGCATGGATGGCAGCCTCCTGGAGAGGTTGGCAGAGGAGGTGCAGTGCCCCTCACAACCTGGCACATAGGACAACAGCCGACCCAGCCTTCACCCAGCTCTACCCATCTTCCATCCTCACAGGAAGGATGGCCAGTGTAGGACTGAGTGATGCTACAGATCTAGGGGGCTGGGTGAGGCCAGGTGGGTGGCCAGGATGCCAGATTTTCACAGCTGGGTTGCTCTGAGCTACACAAGTCTTACTAAGAAAGGTGTTAGGATCCCTGGCGGTGCTGTAGGAAAAGCCTGGACCATTCATTGCAAGGTCAGCAGTTCAAACCCACCAGCCACTTTGTGAGAGAAAGATGAGCTTTCTGCTCCCATAAAGATTAACCGGCTCTGAAACCCTATACAGTCACATTACAAGTTGGAATTGGCTCAATGGCATAGGTTTGGTCTAGGTTGCCTGGGCACCCAAGCCTGTTTGCTGCTGAATCCCACAGATGTCAGAGTGCAAGCAAAACAGGCAAATCTTGTTAGGAGGTAACTCCCTCAGAGGTAAGGATTTGCATGTTTTGTTCAGTGCTGTCTCCCCGGTTACTAGAACCGTGCCTGGTATAGAATAGGTTGTTGTTGTTAAGTGCCGTCAAGTCAGTTGCAATTCATAGAGACCCTGTATAGTGTTTCTAGGAGGGCTGGTGGGCTTGAACTGCCGACCTTGTAGTTCTCAGTCCAGTGCTGATCATACAGCACCACCCCAGGAGTCCACAGAATAGGTAGGTACCAAATAAATAGATTCATTCATTTATTTAAATGAATGAACCTTGTTTCTAATAAAAGACTACACCCTGCAACAATAATGTGGCATTAATTTGTTTGTTAAACCATATACACACACACACACACACACACACACACACACACAAACAGTTTAATAGAAAATCCACAACCCTGGTGAAATTTCCTGGAGGGCTCTCCTGTGTCTACTGTAAATGGCTCTTTCTATTAATAAAATCTTTTTGGAAAGTGATTTTTTAATAGAAAAGTGCCTACTCAGTAATTCAGTTCTATAAATACGTCTTAAACAAACAATCCAGAAACAGGAAAGAGTCACATGGGTAAAATGGCTTCGGGGATGCAATTTGTAACAGTGAATAAATAAATGCATTTTGAGAGAAATGGTTGGATAATTTGTAGTGAATCTGTCTGATGGAGTGTAGCCATTTAAAGTGAGAATTAAAAGTCCTCTGTAGAGTGAGGGGGGGGCACAGGAAGGATGTGAAATTGTTAGTATACAAGGACAGCAACTGCAAGATATCTTTCAGGAAAAAGCCTGAAAATTTCCCTCAAATTTTCTATAATTTCCATCATCAAAATCTTTTCAATAGCAACCAAAATAAAAGCGTAACCAAATAAGACCTAATAAGGAGCGCTGGTAAGGAGTTCTGGTAGCGTAGTGGTTACGAATTGGGCTGCGAACCTTAAGGTCAGCGGTTCAAAACTACCAGCCACTCCACAGGAGAAAGATGAGGCTTTCTACTCCCGTAAAGATTTACACCCTTGGAAACCCTGTACAGGGTCACTATGGGTCGGAACCGACTCGACGGCACTTAACAACAACAACAGTGGTTACTAATAGGGTTGCAAACCACAAGGTCAGCAGTTCGAAACTACCAGCCGTTCCGCAGGAGAAAGATGAGGCTTTCTGCTCCCGTAAAGATTTACAGCCTCGGAAACCCTGTACAGGGTCACTATGGTTCAGAACCGACTAGATGGCACTTAACAACAACAACAACAAATCTCCACAGAAGCAGAAAGCCTCATCTTTCTCCTGGAGAGCAGCTAGTGAATTCGAACTGCCAACCATGTGGTTAACACACAACGCCATCAAGGCTCCTGATATAATTATTGTGAGATGCTGCCAAGTCAGTTTTGACTCATAGCGACCCTGTAGAGGGTTTCTGAGAAGTAGCTGGTGAGTGTAAAATGCCAACCTTGAGGTTCACAGTCCAGGGCTGATCTACAGTGTCACACCAGGAGTCTAAAAAAACAAATGAGGTCCCACTGAGATTTGAATTCAGATCGCTGGATTCAAAGTCCAGAATGTTGATCATTACACCATGGGCTGATAGAACATGTTGTTGTTGTGTGCCATTGAGTCTGTTCGGACTCACAGTGACCCTGTATTGGGTTTCCAAGGAGTGACTGGTGAGCTTGAACCACTGACCTTGCTATTCAAACTGACCTTGCAGTCTAGTGCGTTGTCCCACCATGGTGGTGGTGTGCTGTGGAGTCAGTTCCAACTCATGGCACCCATGCATAGGGTTTCTGAGGCTGTAAATCTTTACAGGAGCAGAAAGCCTCATCTTTCTGTGGAGCAGTTGGTGGATTCAAACTGCTACCAATACAATATGTTGTTATTAAGTGCTGTGGAGTTGGTTCTGACTCATAGCGACCTTGTATAGGGTTTCCAGAGAGAGGCTGGTGGTCCTGAACCACTGACCTTGTAGTTAGCTCAGTAGTAATCTTACAACACCATACCAGGACTACCAATATGATATTTGTTGTTGTTACGTGCCATAGAGTCGGTTTTGATGCATAGCGACCCTGTATAGAGTTTTCTAGGAGCGGCTGGTGAGCTTGAACTGCCAACTTTGCAGTCCAGCACAGCTAGTTAGACTGTAGTTGCTCTTTGATAGTAAAACCATATATGCATCAAGACACACTTTACTCCTGCTATGGCAGGAGAGCAGTATCCAGTTCACCAACAAAGGAGACCAGGTTATTAAAACATACAAAGGACTTCTACGGGAAGGAGCCCCTCTGATTCTTGCTGATTCAACAGAAGGGGGATTCTTCTTAGTTTCATTTGCAAACTGGAATTACCTGGGGAGCTCTGAATATTATGATCCCTGGCTCCCTCTTCCAGAGATTGGGTGTGGTGAACATGCCAGGGCTTCGGAGATTCTGAGAGTTTCTCAGGTGGTTTATAGGAGCTGCCAGGCTTGCAATAACTGCCCCATCTTATTGGTGACTGAGAACTATATTAAACACATTCAGTTGAAGTCTACAGGTAGGTGTGGTGTCTGCACAAAGCTCAACAGGAATTGGATCAGGGAATGAGGCTCAAGGAGTAAGGTTTACAGAGACCAGCAGGCTGGTGCAACTTCTATCACTAGCTCTGCAACCTTAAGCAAATCACTTACCCTCTCTGAGTCTATGTTTCTGTCACCTGAAAAGTAAGCATGCCAACTTCACAGGGTCATTCAGAGAGTGGGTGAGCAGTAGGAACCAGGCACCTAGGTAAAGGAGTGTTCTTCTCTGGTACTGTCGGAATGAGTGCTGAAAAGGGGACAGTTACCATTCAAAATCACAGCGCTGTGCCTACATCATCGGACCACCTTCATCAAATTGATGGACAGTTGCAGATCTGTAGCATGTAGAGAATAGGAAATAGGGAAAATGGGTATAGGGCAGGTTTGAAGGTGAATTTTTCCCAACGTCTCTCTAAGGAGTTTATTCAAGTATATTTTAGCAAAACTGTTTTAGTAAACATCGAGGCCCACTCTCAGGATAGAGTCTGTACAATATGAAAGCAAAAAGATCCCTTCTACACTTCTAAAGCTATGTTCAAAGAGCCTGGTAGTATAGTGGGTTATACATTGAGCTGCTAACCTCAAGATCAGCGGTTCTAATCCACCAGCTGCTTCTTGGAAGAAATATGGGACTTGATGCTTCCATAAAGCTTTATAGTCTTGGAAACCCTATTGTTGTTGTTGTTGTTAAGTGCCGTCGAGTCGCTTCCGACCCATAGCGACCCTATACAGGGTTTCCGAGGGTGTAAATCTTTATACAGCATCATTATAAGTCAGAACCCATTCGATAACACACAACAGCAGGAAATGCATGGCAGGTGGTAAGATTCATGGGCTCCATCTAAGGAGAGAGATCTGAATTCAACATAACACAGCAAAACTACCACAGGGGCCAGGAAGCTGGTTTCACGATCTCGGCTATGTTCTTGAAACTGCATGTACCTTAATGACGAGATTTGAAAAAAAAAAAAAAAATCAGTTGTCGTCAAGTTGAATCCAGCTCATGGCTACCCCAAGTGTGGAGAGTAGAACCGCTCAATGGGGTTTTCAAGGCTGTGAACTTTCAGAAGTAGATCCCCCAGGCCTTTCTTACAGAGCACCTCTGAGTGCTTTAAAATCCCCAACCTTTTGATAAACAGTGTTCTTAAATCCTTCTAACGTTAGGGAAAAGCATATCTCCCTATGGACATTCTATTGCAAGCAATCACAAGGTTGTGATTGGGGTCTGTTAAATTTTAAAGTAAGGAAATTCTCTCTCTCTCTTTTTTTAAAGTGTGTATATTGTAACCATAGAAACTCTCTGTTTAACTCACTTGTGGCTTGGGAAAAAACTCTCCTATGTGTCTGTCTGGCTTAGGTTGTCTCCACTGAATTGTGAGCTCCCGGGGAGAGGATCAAGGTGTTGATTTAAGTAGAACAGTGGACACAGAGGACAGGCAGAGAGGTACCACTGAGGCTCTGGCTTCATTCCTTATCTTAAGAAACCTACAGGAGGCAATCAAAAATAAACGGCACGTTCATCATCACTCTCCACATACCCTGCTTGTGGTGAGCTAGGGTTCTGCTCTAACAACTCAGAGTGCCATGACCACGCTACCGGTATTATTTCCATTTCACAGATGAGAAAACTAAGGCACAGAATGACTAAGGTGTTACAAGTACTCAAAGTGCCGAAAGTGGGATGTAAACACAGACTTTGGGATATCAGAGTCCATAGTCCTAATCACTCTACTAAGCTACTGTGCTTCCAAGCCTAGTGAGATTCCAACTTGTGGCAACTGCATGTACAAGAGAAATGTTGCCCTGTTCTGCATCATCTTTCACAATCGTCACCAGGTTGGAATCAATCATTGTGGCTGCTGTACCAATCCATCTTAATGAGGGTCTCCTTCACTTTAGCTGTCCCTCTACTTCACTGAACATGGTATGATCCAGTGAGCGATCCATCTTGGCATGCCCAAAGTAAGAGAGATGGAGAATGTTCTATTGTGATACACTAGGTTTTGCTGGCTAATTTTCAGAAGTAGGCCACTAATCTTTCTTCCTACTCTTAGTCTGCATATGGAATCCAGCCACCATGCTGTGAGCAGCTTGGACAACATAGAAAGTCCACATATAGGTGTCCCCGCTGACCTCCCCAGCTGAGATCATAGTCAACAGTCAACATCAACCACCAGGCAGGTAAGAAAGGAAGTCTTTGGCATGACACCAGCCCCAACCATCATTCTACCACAACCACAGGAGAGACCCCAAATAATGAAACTAGCAAATCTGAGCCCAGTCAACCATGAGAGCTGATCAAAAAATGCTGTAATTCAATGCTACTATGTTTGGGGATAGTTCATTACACAGCAATCCAGAAGAAGATAAAATCAATTTTCTGAGGGTTTAGGTAATAATTCATGTTCTTAAATTTATAGCACTGCTACAATCTCTAGAGGTTCAGTAAATACATTTAAATTTTTAATTCTATTTATGCTGGATTTAGAATA
>NW_006408632.1:588419-615756 GCF_000296735.1 Chrysochloris asiatica
CGATTTCAACTCATAGTGACCCTGAATAGGGTTTCTGAAGCAGAAATCTTTATGACAGCAGAAAGCCTCATTTTTCTTCTACATATACACACACACACACACACACACACACACCCCTACACACCTGCCTCTTCAATGTGTGGTTTATTCCATCTTTCTCAAGAAAAATCCAGATGTCATCTATGAGGTATGTCTGTATTGAACTTGAACAAGGGCAAAATATGCATTTTCTCACAAATAATCCACCTCCTCTTTCCTGGTTAAAAAATAAAGTATGTATTATATATATGGAGTCCCGGTGTGGCACTGTGGGTTAATGTGGTGAACTTCAAAGTCGATTTGAACCACAAGGTCAGCGGTTCAAGCTCACATCTCACTCCTTGGAAACTGGCTCCATGACACACAACCACTACTACCGCAATATATATATATATATATGTTGTTGTTGTTGTTGTTGTTAAGTGCTGTTAAGTTGGTTCTGACCCATAGTGACCCTGTTGTTTCAGTTCAACATAGACAAACTTCACAGATGACATCTGGACTTTCCTTGAAAAATATGGAATAAACCAAGCATTGGAGAGGTAGGATGTGTGTGTGTGTGTGTGTGTGTGTGTGTGTGTAGATATGTGTAAGCACTCTTTACCGAGTGGCCAGAGCCAAGCAGTTTCAGTCATACCACCCTTTCTGACTCATGCTGACCCCATGTGTGTCAAAGTAAAATGACCACCCATGGTAGTTCTAAAGTTCTACTTTAAAAGTAGATCACCTGGTCTTTCTTCCAAGACTCCCCTGGGTAGATTTGAATCTCCAACCTTTTGTCCAGCAGCTGAGCAAATTAACTGTACCGCCCAGAGCCAGACCTTTCAACAACACACAAAAGAAAATGTTAAAATCTGTAGTCTCAGCAAGGCCTCCTGGTTTTGCATGTACTTCAATATTGTGGTCAAGACTCTGCCCATTGGCGGGTTTTCCCAATGGCTCCTGCTGCTCCAAGACCAGGGGACCCCACTGTCTCAGAGTGGCCCTGAAACCCTCTCTCCTCCTCTCTCATAAGCACTGGGCAGCTACTCAACTCCGTCAGGGCTTATCACAAAAGCCACATGTGGTAAAGGCCGTGGCTGCACAAGTCTCAACTTTTTTCTTCTTGGCCTCCTCTCTCTGTTTTGAAAGGAGTTCTCAGAAGCCAAGCACGTTCTAACTGCTATGGGGGTGGGAGAGGGGAGAGGAAACAGCCTCATCAGAGGACTGGCCCCGTTAGGCCATCAAGACCCAGGGCTCCAGCCCTGTCATTTTTACTCTGGAGTGGGGGAGGGAGTGTATGAAAGTTTGTGTGCCTGTGAGAGCAGAAGCTAGAGTTGCTGGAAGAAGATATTTCCTTGGATTTCTTAGAAGAATGGGACAAAACAAGTAAATAAACAATGAATAGTCTGGTTAGTCCTAACCCTTCCTTACACCTACGAACCTGAAGCCATGTTGAGCCCCTTCCCAAGAGGTCAGCTCTAGCATACTGAGTGACCCCTGACAGGTTACCCTAGACCTTTGCACTCCACCCCAGCTCTGTCTCCCGCACATAGGTTACTGGGGTATTTCCAACTACATATGTTCCTCCATACTGGTCTCACCTCCACATCCCCATAAGGAAGAATCAGCCCTGCCCCATGGGGTGTCCTACCAGGAACAAAGTCATGGGGATACTAAGCCTCTAGGGGGCACTGGACTCCACCAGGCCAAGGGACGAGTCTTCCTACAGCGCTGCTCCCTAAGTCTGCAGGGAACAATTCCTGTGAGGAAGGACGTTCTCTCACCGTGATATGTGACAGAGGCCTGAGGTTCCCTCCCATCATCTCTGCAGGTCCTGGCAGAACAAGGATGGCTAGACACAGAGCATGTTCTGATCTCTTTACAAGTCTTCTTCCCACAGGCTGAGCTGGACTGGCCCTTGTAAGGTCTGAAGGAAGGCTCTGTCTCAAGCTTGACTCCATTCTTCCCCCTACTGGAAAGGACACTCAGGTATATGGAATTACTCAGTCGTCTTAGGAAATCAATCAGCTTCTTAGCTTTTGCTTTGGCAGCAGTGCAGGTTGAGGACCAGAGATGACAGTCCTGGGCCCACAGAGCCTTCCATGTGGCTGTCGTCTGACTTGTTGAATGAGAGCGTTCTTACTCAAGTCATTTGAAAAACTGCAAATTGCCAAGGGGAGCAAGAGGCCAGAGGATGTTGACCAGGGTGAAAGGGGGCTTCACTGATGAAAGAGGGCTTAGGAGAGCAATCATATGTCACCTCACTATAGTTTCACCCAGTGTTATACAAAGTTCACAAAAGACAAAACTGAAGTTTAAGAAGTTGACTTGTCCCAACCATGCCCTTCTTGCCTCTACTCCACATATGCCTGTCATATGCAAGGTGCTTATAAATGTGGTTGAAAAATATAAATGAGTGAATAAAATAATGAAGCAAACAACCACATGCTCTTGAGTTGAACGGAGTAGGCTTTAGGTGGACAGAGAAGATTAACAAAAAGAGCCTTTTAGGCTGGGAATAAGAGATAAAACACATGGATCTTACCAGAGACCTCAAGTGTTGATGCTTCTAGATTCTTCTAGAAGTGGAAAGGAAAAGGCGAAGGGTTACTCATGCTCATTGTTACTCATGTGACTGGGGAAGCTGGGATCCCTGGAAGAGGCTAAGAATGGGATAACTAGTTATCAAGGAGTTTGGGGCCATTAATTCCTACCACCAGCAACATCATCACCACCAGCATCATCAACACCAGCAGCATCAACACCACCAGCAGCAGCAGCAGCAGCATCTCCAGCAGCAGCAGCAGCATCACCAGCAGAATCATCATCACCAGCAGCAGCATCACCACCAGCAGCATCACCACCATCTTTCATTACCATCGTCCCTTGTGCCATCATCACCAACAGTCTGCAAAGCCGAGTGGCTAAGAGAGATGCCTGGGAAATTTCACTGGGTTCCTAGCCTAGCACCGTCACTCACTATCTGCATGAGTTGGGGCACATTTTTAAACTTTCCTGAGCCTCACTTCCCTCATATATATAAAATGGGGGTAATATAAAAAGATAATACATATATAAAGTTCTCAGCACATGCCTGACATACAAGGCTAGTAAAGGTTATCTGTTGTTATCACTGTTATCAACATTATTTTTAGTGAGCCTTCTAAATAGTCATTACCATAGTGCCTGATTTACAGGATGGAAAAGAGACAGATTCATGCCCAGTTTCCAGATGAGGAAAAGGAAGATCAAAGGAGCTAGGGCTCTTGCCAGGGGATGTCTGGCTTGAGGGGCCTGGTAGTGGGAAGCATTGTGAGGCCCCTCCTGTTGTATCTGCCTCATTCACTCTCTCCTGGGCACAGCCTCCGAGTGTGCAAGCTCAGTTGGGATGCACTTCAAAGTGTCAATTGAAACACATTGCCACTTTATGGTTGGTTTGTTTGCCCCTAACAACATAAAATTCAAGCTTATCAAACAAAAGTCATAATCTTACATGGTAAATTCCACTGTTATCTACACACTTTAGCTCCCACATAGAACACTTTGCTCCCCATGGAGCTGGCAAAGTGCGCCAAAAGATGATCTTTGCCACCCACTCATGCCTTCAGCCATGTGTCCAGTCACAAGGCAGAGGGATGAGGGGGTGCAGACAAGCTGGGGGCAGGGCCCAGATCTCCTGCCCACCAGCTGAGCACCTTGAGTAAGTTTGTTTGTTTTTACATTTTTATTGTGAATTATGTGGGTTTACATGGGAGAACATCAGTTTTAATTCATTCGATCACATTTCATTTCATTGCAATGATTATAATCCCCTCTATGAATCATCAAATAACCAAACAGTACACCTCACAGGCCTGCCCCCAAGCCATCAGCATACAGCCCCTCTCCCTCCCTGAGTTCAGTGTCTCCAGTCGCTCCATCTGTCCATGTCATCGTCTTTGTCTCTATTTCTGGCATCACTGCTTCTCTGGGTAGGGTCCTGCTCTCCGTTCTTCTCACTTGATGGTCCCAACGACCTCTGTTCCTGGGCTTCAAAATCAATCACTCCCCTCCTTTTGTTAAAAAAAATCTGCCTTCACATTTCTGACCCTCACAGTCAGTCCTGATGTATTCACTATGTATTCACATAGTCCAATTATTCACTATGGTACCACAAGAGTCTTATCCCCATTTCCTTTTATTAGCCCCATCCCAACAGGGTGGAGACCATTCAGTGGAGAGTCTGTCTTCCCCTGCCCAATCTGGAACTAAGCTCCCTCTTGAAAGCTTATAAGCCAGTCACTTCTTGCCTTTATAGCTCCCGCCCCCACCATTTTGGGTAGCCAATGTCTAAGCTGCCCATCCCTGTCAACCCTGTGTACAGAGGGGGTGGGAGTGATCCTTGCTGTAAAGATTTGTTCCCTTTTTTGAGCTACTACATCGATAAGTATAGATAAAGTTCACTTGAGTAAGTTTTTAAATCCACCTGAAGTTTAGTGTTTTCACTCATAAAACTGACTTAATGATTGGTGTCCCTTCCATGATTACAATAAGAGCTATTAAAATGACATGATAAAGAATTTAACCTAGGGGGCTGGCTCTTGGGAAATACTGCAGCCAATAGAAATGAGTTGTGTTCTCAGAGAAGACTGTGCAGCTCCTGTGTCTGCTTTGAAATAGTCCTGGCCAGGGTGAGTCCAGATTCTAGAGGGATCAAGCTGGAAGGAGAATGATGGTGGATACGTATAGACAAAGAAATGGGGTCTGCGGTCAAACAGAAGCATAGACCACAGAGAGGTCACTTCCCATAAATTTTATCCAAAACTCTACCAGAGGCTCTTGACGGCTTTGGCCAAAGTTCTCAACTTCCTCATGCCTCAGAACCCTTCTTGGGAGAAAGGAAATTCTTTGTTGGGTCTGAGGC
This sequence comes from Chrysochloris asiatica, assembly GCF_000296735.1. Classification (NCBI taxonomy): domain Eukaryota; kingdom Metazoa; phylum Chordata; class Mammalia; order Afrosoricida; family Chrysochloridae; genus Chrysochloris; species Chrysochloris asiatica. Next base: position 593,344 of record NW_006408632.1, read on the forward strand.
AGGGCACTTGCTCATTCAGAAATGTGGTCCAAGCCTTGGACTAGGGACTGCAGGGAAGGGGAAGAAAAAGCAGAAGACAAGATGTAGCCCCTGACCTTAGTTGAAGTGGTGGCCACAAGGGTCAGTTACTAATGTCTTCACTGCTTCTGTACTAAAAAGTGTAGGGTTACAGTTCCCATCCTATACTTCTCCCTCCCTCCCGGGTTAGGTGTGGCCATCTGAAATCTTTGACTTTCTGGGTAAACACTTTCCAGAGCTGATGCACAATCCGTCATATCCTCTCCTTCCTGCCCTCATGACTGGCAACACTCCAGATGGTAGATAAATTATCAGCTCATGTCCAAACGAAAGTGTCAGCGAGCAGAGTCTCCCACACAACCATGATGGACTTAATGAGATACTGTCTCCTTCACTATTAACGCCCACCACCGAGAGCTGAGGGTCTGTTTATTACTGCAGTAGAACCAAAACCAACCCAAGAAGTTAGTGAGAAGTGCACAGGAGAAAAGCAAAGTCTTGGACCAGATGCTTGGGGCCTGCTTGAGGAACTAAGAGTCTCCAGAAAGGGCTGGGTATGAGCTCCTGGAGGAAGGTTGGAACTGTACGTTGAAAGTCAAGCAGGGTTTGGAGGCCAGGCACACTGATGGAATTCCTGAAGGTACTGGAAGTGGGGAGTGGGATTAAGGGGCAGAAGTGTCTGAAAACACTTATGACTGCCTGGAAAAGAAGATGCTGGCAGTAGTCTTGGGAAAAATGCTATCCATAGCTCTGAAAGGGAGTAAAGGAATAAGCAGGTTAGTGCAAGTCTGTACGCTAATGAGAATTGCCTAAAAGAAAGGAAAAGAATGGCTTGAGTGGAAGAGACAGGGACAAACAAGAGAGTCAAGTTCTAGACTAGCTGGAGGCGGGGAATCCTGAACCTCTTCAGTGGTGAGACTTTTCTCCATCAATCCAGGAAGAACGAGACAGAAGGTACGTTCAGGTAGTAGGGGCTTGTGAGGTTGGTGTTAGGAAGATGAGAGTTTACTGATAGAACCACTGACTTAGAGAGAGAGTTCAAAGGTGGAAGGCAAAGTGTAAGAGCAAAGAGAAGAAAGAAAAAATGTCATTTAAGAGTAGAGCAGTAGACAACTAGAGAAAACAGTGGGACTGCCTGGCAATACTGAAGGCCAAGGCTCACTCTGAGATCATGACCTGGGAGCAAAAGCAACGAGGCTTCTTATAGTGATTATCTTCAAAGCCGGCTGACAGCTCTGGTGTTGTCAAAGAGAAGGCAGATGGAAGGGTTCCAATTTTGCCAAGGGGCTGGGGTAAAAAAGAGAAAGGCAGAGGAGATGGGCAAAGTCACACTGGAGCCATTATGAGGAACCATGGAGTGGTTCCAGGAGCCATGAAATGAAGTCAGGAGCCAGAATTGAGACTGTGATGGCGTGCTCAGCACATTGACCTCTGTGAAGCCAAAGAATTGGGAGAGTAGAGGACTATGGTCTGCAGGGCACAGAGGAGGGAGCTGGTGGGTTCAAATTCAGATTTGTGGATGAGAGGGATGGGACTTCAGGAATGAGGATCTGAGGAGTCCCCAGGGATGAGGTGATCCAGGCGTGACTGCAGAAATGGTGGTCTAAGGATCCCTGGCCAGAGGCTGGTGGTCAGAGGAGGGTGGGTTAGAGCTGCATGGCCCATTAGTGTGGATGTTGATGTCATCTGGAGTAACCACAGAGCCTAGAGGAGACGCAGACTCTGACCAGGAGGGAGGGCCAGCAATGGCTCTGCCTCTTCCTAGCTCTCAGGGAGGCAGGGCAGTGGGACTCTGGAAGGCTCTGGGCTGGATGCCTGGGTCTGCTACTTTCTGAGGATGTGACGCTGAGCAGTTAGTATATCTTCACCCTTAAAAATAGGGACAACAATTGGTCCTGTCTCTTAAATTTGTTGTAGAATTAAAAGAGATAATTCATAGGAAGCATCTAGAGCTGTACGATCAGCATCGGACTGCAAACCACAATATTGTCAGTTCAAACTCATCATGTTCCTCGGAAATCCTATATAGGGTTGCTATGAATCACAACTGATTTGACAGCACTTAACAGCAAAGCAACAATCTAAAACAGTACCTGGAGTAAAGGACGTGCTAATAATTACGAGGTGACATCCCTCAGTAAGCTTGACTTCTAGAGACTGACTTGGGCATTAAAGAACCAACTGCATGAACATTCTAGGCACAATGGAGGTGTCCCTAAATATCAGGGTAACTCTCATAACCCCCAGCACGCTGGCATGGATACATGGATACATACGCACATATACACACACCCACTCTTTTGAGCAAAATGTTGCTTTGTGCTATTGGGTTTTTCTTCCCCTTATATTTATTCCTTGCTCAGTGTATTTAGGTTTCAGATTGTGTGGATCATGAAAAGCTACGAACGACATTGCAAAGTATGAGTATTCTAGAACACTTAATTGTGCTCATGAGGAATCTGTACATGGACCAAGAGGCAGTTGTTCGAACAGAACATGGGAACATTGAACAGTTTAAAATTAAGAAAGGTGTGACACAGGGTTGTATTCTTTCACCATACTTATTCAACATGTATGCTGAGTAAATAATCTGAGAAACTGGGTTCTACGAAGAAAAACGTGGCATCAGGATTGGAGGAAGACTCATTAACAACCTGCAATATGCAGATGATACAACCTTGCTTGCTGAAAGGGAAGAGGACCTAAAATACTTACTGATGAAGATCAAAGAGCACAGCCTTTGGTATGGATTGCATCTCAATGTCAAGAAAACAAAAATCCTCACCACTGGACCAATAAACAACATTCTTATCAATGGAGAAAAGATTGAAGCTAGCAACGACTTCATTCTTCTTGGATCAACTATCAACACTCATGGAAGCAGCTGTCAAGAAATCAAAGGACATATTACATTAGGCAAATATGCTGCACAAGACCTTTTGATAGTGTTGAAGAGCAAAGATGTCAGCTTGAGGACTAAGGTACGCCAGACCCAAGCCATGGTATTTTCAATAAGCTCATATGCATATGAAAGCTGGACAGTGAATAAGGAAGACGGTAGAAGAATTGATGCTTTTGAGTTATGGTGTAGGAGAAGAATATTGAAAGTGCCATGGGCTGCCAAAGAACCAATAGATATGTGTTGCAAGAAGTGCAGCCAGAGTGCTCATTGGAGGCCTGGATGGCCAAACTTTGTCTCTCATATTTTGGACATATTGTCAGGAGTGACCAGTCACTGGAGAAGGATAATATGTTTAGTAAGGTGGAGGGTCAGAGAAAAAGAGGAAGACCCCCCAATGAGATGGATTGGCCAAGTGGCTGCATCGATGGACTCAAGCGTGGCAACAGTAGTGAGGTTGGCCCAGGATCAGACAATGTTTCATTCTGCTGTGTATAAGGTCACTATGAGTCAGTACCAACTGGATGGCACAACAAGAGACATTGTCACCAATGTTCTCAGGTAAGCAGGCCACACAATTATAAAGGTAAATAAAAAAGTATTGCTACAAAATCACAGAAACTTTTACAAAACAAAAGTATCAAAATGAGAAGCTTTTTTTTTTTTTTCTTATCTAGGTAGGGTAAATGGAGTCCTGGTGTGGTGCTGTAGGACCAGTAGTTCAAACCCACCAGTCATTCCTCAGAAACCTATGAGTAGGAAATAACTCAATGGCACTTAACAACAACAACAACATCTGGGTAACAACACACACCTCTGAGGGCGGTATCTCCATCTCTCTAACCCTTGTTATGATGTTGCAGGACTGGGTACTGTCATTCATTCAGTTCTGGTCACTATGAGTTGGATCTGACTCAACGGCATGTTAGCAAGAACAAAGAATTTTACACTTTTCCATTTACCAGCTCAAAACAGCCGTTTGGACATCCTTGAGTAACTCAACTTGTGTTCTTGTAAATGTTCTTTGGGTTTGGGGAACAAAAGGAAGTATGGAGGAGTAAAATCAGGGCTACAGGGTGGATGGAGTAATGTTTCCCAACAAAAGACTCATGGACCGGCCTCTGTTACCCTCAAAAGTGAGCAGGTGCATTGGGATGAACAGCAACTCCTGGGTACAACTTTCCTAGCCTTTTCCTCTCATAAATGAGGTTTTCAATTTTCTTACAACTTCTTCATAATGTTGTTGTTGTTGAGTGCCTTTGAGTTGGTTCTGACTCAGAGTGACCCTATATAGGGTTTCTGAGGAGCAGCTAGTGAGCTTGAACTGCTGACCTTATGGTTCACACTGACCTTGTAGTCCAGTGCATTACCTCACAGTGCCACACCAGGACTCTATAACAAGCCTCCATAACTGTCCTGTGTCCTTTGAGAGAATCTATCAATATGACCCCTTTTGAATTCCAAAAAACAGTTGTTATAACCATCTGAGCTGATGTCTCTGCATTGAATTTAACTGACCCAACAGATCCCCTTGGAAGTCACCATTTTGAATGACTTTTTTTTTTTTTTTAAGGCACCCCAGTGAAATGAATACAAGAGGATCACTGAGAAAACGTATCTGCACCCATCCACGGACACAGATACATGTTGAAACACATTGTGTTTGAGATAAACCCGGGTATCTATGAACTAGAACACAAATGAACTTACTTATATGTGTGTGTATAAAATGTCCTAGGGACAAAAACCAGCATGGCCACCAACATCATGCATGATAGCATAAGAGAAAGAGAGACGGTGTGTCCTCAGAATGCCTGTGGCCCACAGGGAGGACAACGTGACTAGGGAACTTCCCTTCATCTGCTGACCACAGGCATGGTCCGGACTCTGCATAGATTCTGAGGAAGCTGGAAGGCAGCAGTGTGGGAGGAGACGTGGTTTTCTCTCCCAATTCCATGTCATCTGACAGCTGTACTCAGAACTCAACTCAGAGAGGGGCTCGAGTGGGAAGAGGCAGCCCGGAGATTATGAAGGACATGTGCCTGGCAGTACCAGTCCCTACGTCCCTCAGAACTTGGAACCTGAGTCCTTCCCTACTGTCGTCTTGCCACTCCAAGTCCTAGCATACACTAGATTCTCCCAAAATGTGTGCCAAGCCTTACTACCTAAATGTGGGGCTAAATGAGGACGGGGTAGAGGGGTGGTGGTCAGCTCTGGGCTCTTTCATTCATCAATAATGGTCAATGTCAGGTTCAACTTAAGTTCTAGATCCTGACCTGCAGACCCTGCTTTTTTGAGCATCATTCTCACCTCTCGCAGAGCCATGAGCAATGGGAATCAACATGGAGCCCATAAACCAGCTCAGCTACTAAACAAAAGGTTTAAGTACAGCCAGAGGTGCCTCAGAAGAAAAGTCTGGCGATCTTCTTTCAGAGACTCATCAGTCAATAAAAACTCTGTGGAGCACAATTTTGCTGTGACTTACCTGGGGTCACCATGAATTGGAGTCAACTAGACAGCAATTTGGGTTTTGCTTTGCAATATTCATATTGGGCAAGTCTTGCTCCCATTTGGAATTTTCAACTGAAAGTCACGGCAGACATGGAGAACATCTTTCTGTCACAGAAAACAAGACAAAGAAGGTTCTAGAAACATGGGAATATTAGTAAAGGACTCTACATCTGAAACTGGAGTTGCTATTTTTTGGAAAGAAATTGTTTCACTTACTTTATATAAACCTTCAGTTCTTCCAATGATTCAGATCACACAAAGGAGAAGAATATACATATTTTTAAAAAATTTATTACTTTAAATTAAGAACACTGCTGCTCTCTCTCTTGCCCCTCCCCTTATAATAAGGATTATTTATGAACCCTGAAAAGTGATTTCAGGAAAAAAAAAAAAAAAAATACATAACCTAGTCTAATTTTATAGCAACGAACTTTTTTTTTTTTTTTTCCTGCCTCGTGGAATATTTTTAAACCAGTATGATATTATTTACACAACCTGACATACATGACTCACGGAGGCCAAAGTCCTTTAAACTTTGCATCTGCCTTCTTGAGCGTTTATGCTTTTGGAAAAAGGGATCTGTTGGCAAGAGATGTAGTCAGTTAATCCAAACAAGATTCCTTCTCACTTGGTTCAGCCTCCCTGAGGTTAGACTTTACCTGTGGACCCAGCCCTCCCCACTCCCCTGGACCTTGACTATTCAACCACACGGGCCACAGGAAGGATTTCTACTGTGGGGGTGAATGTCCTCTCACAACTCTGTCTGCCTAAACTTTCACAGCTCTGAGAAGTACATCAGACTCAGGGGTTGGATTCAGACTAAGGGAACAAAGAGAGGCCAGTCCTTTGATGCTCTGAGAAAGTCCCCTGAGGCCTCTTTCCAGACAAGCCATCAGATAAGAGAGGCGGTACCCTCAGGCCACCACCCTGGACATCTGGTGGGCCAGGATTTCCTCTGCAAGGAAGGATGAGAAACTACTGCCTGGTTGTTCCCCACTGTCTCACTGTGAGAGGCCACTCTTGAGGGGTGCCTCAGGGGTCTGGAGAGGGATGGGGGGGTTCTCCCATCCACTCCCAACTTAGTACTTTTCTAACTTGTCAAGGGTACTGGAGTGGCCACGCTCTTTCCCACGGATGTTCCTGAGCATCTACTATATTCTGATGTTAGGGATGCAAGCCGGGCTCACACAATGCTTGTCCTCAAGGAGCACATGAGCCACCCCCCTTACTAGTCCCTGGGACCCTGAGAGCTTGGAATTATCCCCTACTGTCCTGTAACCACTCCAAGCCTCAGAACCCCAAGTTTTAGTGCACACTGACTGCCCAAAGAACCAAGCTAAAGGTGGGATTCGATGGGGATGGAGGTGGGTGGGGTGGTCAGGGACGGCATCACTGGGAAGGTTTTGGGTGTCAAATGCAGGTCTTTCAGGAAACTATGTGTGGTTTCCAGGAGAGAGTCTACCTCCTTGGGATATCTTTTCCCTACATATCATTTTCTTATGATTAATGAAAGTTTCTCTTTTATATGTACCCAAACCAAACTGCCATGAAGTTGTCTCCAACACATAGTGACCCTGTATAGGATTTCTGAGACTGCAAATCCTTACAGGCACAGACAGCTTCATCTTTCTCCCATGGAACAGCTGGTGGGTTCCAGCTGCTGACCTTGTGGTTAGTAGCCCAACTGCCTGCCCACTTTACCACCAGGGTTTCTTTTTCATAGATGTTAAGTGCCATTGAATTGATTCTGACTCATAGTGACTCTGTATAGTGTTTCCCAGGAGCGGCTGGTGAGTTTGAACCACCAACCTTCTGGTTAGCTGTCCAGGGCTTATCCTACAGTGTCACACCAGAACTCAATAATACTCACACAATTTAGACAGTCACTCAATTGTCCAAAATATACATGCTACCCAGAGTTGAGGCATCCTGGTGTGGCACTGCGGGTTAGTGTGCTGGATTGCAAAGTCAGTTTGAACCGCAAGATTGGTAGTTCAAGCTCACCAGCAGCTCCTCGTAACTGTATACACAGTTTCTATGAGTCAGAACCAACTCGATAGCACTTAACAACACCAACCTAGAGTTGGGTCCTGAGTGGTATCTATGGTTTGCATTCAACTACAGTTTGAACCCACCCAACAGAACTGTGGGAGAAAGACATGAAAATCTGCATCCTATGGAGAATTCTACTGTGTATCACATGGGGTTCCATGAGTCAGAACTAGCAGGATGACAATGGTTAGTTGATTTCTGCCCACAGTTGTGAGAGGCCATGTTCTTCAGGTATTAGCAGTCATTTACTTCCCAGGGGGGTTTATTTATCAAAATCTTGCCAGCACAGTAATGCTGGATAACAGCTTTTCAAAGGAAGAGGTTTAGATAGAAAACTGAGTGCTCTTGGGGCTCCAGCAAATGAAAGGATGAAGAGGTTACCATGAAGCAAAAGAAGGGTCCTAAAAACCAGAATGGTTGTCCAACTCTGGGCCTGCTGTTAAGAAGTTCATCATTTGAATAGACCCAGTGCTGTCATCATTTTGTTAAAATGACAGAGAAGCACCCATCATGAAGATCTGCACTTTAGAACACACTTCAGCTTACGTCAAAGAACACTGACACTTAGTACTCATCCATTCATCACTCATTTGACTGAACACCCATAGACAGAGCTGGACTCCTGGTGTGACGCTTTACGAACAGCACTAGACTGCAAACCACAAGGTCAGCAGTTCAAACCCACCAACTGCTCTTTGGAAACCCTATACAGTGTCTCCTCTACAGCATTTAACAACAAAGGCCTAGTAGATGTGCCCCACAGGGTTTCCAAGATTTACAGAAGTAAACTGCCTCATCTTTTTGCCACAGAGTCACTGGTGGGTTTGAGCCATTGACCTTTTGGTGAACAGCTGAACTCATAACCACGTAACCACTAGGACCCCATCAGGATGTGTGGAAGACTCAGTGCTTGGATAGGAGGACACTAAAAAGGAGCTCTGGTAGTGTAGTGGTTACAAATCTGGTTGTGGACCTTTAGGTCAGCAGTTCGAAACTACCAGCCACTCCATGGGAGAAAGATGAGGCTTTCTGTTCCTGTAAAGATTTACAGCCTTGGAAACCCTGTACAGGGTCGTTATGGGTCAGAGCCGGCTCGACAGCACTTAACAACAACAACAACAAACTTCTGTTAAGGGTGATGGAAATGTTTGGAAAGAAATAATGGTAATTGTTAAACAACAAGAGCATAATGAATGGCACTGAATTTGACATGTGAAAACTATTGAAAATGGCAAATGTTTTGTTACATATATATTTGTGCACCCCTCTCCCCAACCCCCAACTATATTCCAAGAGAGGAACTGGGAAGGATGATGTCTGACAAGGATGAGAATATTTACCTGCGAGCCTACAAAGCCGCTCACACTTGGGTGCCGGGAAGCCAGCGTCAGGTTGAAAGTTACCCACCCCAGAGCAGTAGCTGCCTCAGTCCCGCAGGGATAAGTGGGCAGCAGGGAGCCTTTTCCAGGAAGGATTTGGAAGAGCCAATGTGGAGGGTGTTCTTGGAGGCCCCCACAGAAGGAGCTTCTCATAGTGGGCTGACATTGCATTGTTTCATAGCAACAAACCAGTGGAAGCTGCATTTACCTGGAGCACTTTTTCTCAGTCAAGGCAGTGTGAATTGTGGTAAGTACCCCCACATGAAGTGGCCTCCTTCAGAACTGTAACTGGATGTGTATTCTTGGGACCTTTTATGTGATCTTCTGTCCTGTGTTTCAGGGGAATGGAGTACTTTCCCTTGGTTCTCTCCACCTGTGGAAAGCCAGAATCAAACCTACATACAGTCCTGTCTTCATCATGATCTTCCCACATGAGATTTGGCTCAACCTCCGCTGCTTGTGGCGCCACCTTTGCAGATCCTTCTCCTGTTTCTGGTCTCTCTGAGTCCTTTGGGTTTGTGGGAAGGGGTCCTTTTCCCACCAGGATCTGACTCACACAGTGATGGACCGGTCTGTCCTCAGACTCACAGCCCTGGGGCTGCCTCACCCGCTCCCTGCTGGAGACTGGCCCTGCGCCCTCCAGCCCACTTTGTCCTCCCACTCACCCCGGATTTGGCAGGAGATGTGGAAGTTTGTGCCAGGGAAAATTGCGAGAAGGAAACAGAAATGAGAACTGAACATTTTGCAACTACAATGAAAACTTAAACAAACAGAAAAGCGTTCTCCTTGGGGGCGATGCACTTATCTGTCGGTGTTGCCACTGGGCCTGCCATTTCTGAAGTCGTCTGTGGGAAGCCTGAGTAAGTTGGGACTCAGGGGCTCCCAACCTTGGTCACACACTAGAGTCACTTGTTGTTAAAGTGCCGTTGACTCAGTTCCGAACACTGCCCAAAGTCAGAGAGGTGGACCCAGGTGCCGGTGTTTTGCCAAAGCCCCTGGGGAGTCTACTGTGCCCAGGGTTGGACCTCCCTGCCATAAAATACACATTTTCAATAGCTACTCCATACAGGTCTTGTGGAGGACTAAGCACGGCGTTATCCACATCGCCCAGCTGAAGTCCCTGTTTCCTCAGCTTGTGTTTTATTAAGAAACTGTTTTGTTGAAGCAAATGCCTAAATATTTACACTACAGACTTTTTTCATCAGCCAATAATTTGCAGTCCAACTTGCTTGGATTTCTTTCCAAAACTCAGCATCCTCCCTTTCAAACGAATTGATAACACTTTACGGATAACCACTGGGTTGAGTTGGCAGCTCAACCCCACAGAGCTCTTCCTCCACTCCATCTCTTCCTCCATGTGGTCCTGCTCCCATACTTCATATCCCTCCTCAGCAAACACCACCACCATACAATTGCTCTGGCCCAAATCCTGTTCGAATTTCCATGCTCTCACATTGGGAAGTCCTGTCTCCTTCCCCCTCATCTCTGCACATGCCACCACCCGATCCCAGAAACCAGGGGCTTGTGTTGTCTCCTGGAAGGATGCCTGAGTCTCCCCTGACCAGACACTTCACTCCTACCACAGTCCAGTCACAACCTTTTAACAGTTCATTTTGACCTAGTCTTAGACTTACAAAAAGGTAGGCAAATTGTATACTTTCCTTAAAGCCTTCATGCCAATTCCTCAATGTTGACATTTTGCCACGTTAGCTTTCTCCTCTTTCCACCATCCCCTCTCTCAAGCTACCACATGCTTGCACACAGATCACATTGTTTTCTGCATGTTTGAGAGTAAAACCTAAATACTCCAGTATGTGTCTCCTACAAGGACATCCGCTCATATAATCATAGTGCAATGATCAAAGTCGGGATGTTGACATTGATTTATTAATATCTAAACGAAAATTTTTTTTTCAGATTTCATCAATTGGCCCAACAAAGTCATTTATAGCAAAAAGAAAACACGAGTTACGCATTACAGTTGGCCTCCTTTCATCTGGATATCAGAGGGGTCTTTCTAAAATAATTTATCTTAGTTTCTGTTGCTCCTGTGACGTGAACTCTCCAATGTCTAGTCACTAGAGTGAATGCAGTCTCTTAGCAGGACTGGGGCCTCTACAGTCAGGTGAGTTGAAAGGTCCTACTGGCTGGCGGTACAAGGAAAGCATTGAACCTACAGCTGCCCTCCTTCAAGGTGGATTTGGACCAGGCCACACAGTTGAGTCCCCAGAATGCCTGGAACTGTTGTGTGGGTGACATGGCTTCCAGTCCCCAATTTGCTGACACCCAATAAGACGACAGTGGAGCAGACAGACATACGTGTTCTGTCAGAACTGCACCACTGGCTTCAGACCCCAGCTCTGCCACTGAGCAGCTCTGTGATCCTGGGCAACTGGCTTCAATGCTTCATGACTCAGTTTCCCTATCAGGACACTTGGGGTAATCATGGCAATTACTTCAAAGGGTTGTTTCATGTGAGATGAAAATAAGTGCTTACACATAACAATGTTCACTATTAAGGGTCATTTTAGCTGGGGGTGCTATGGGGGCTGAAGGTCCATCACCCTCACTTTTTTAAACTCCTGAATAACTCCTCTGTGAATTCCACTCTAGAATTTTATTTTGGTCATGAGACTTGAGTAGCCCACAGACTACCAGTATGTCCTAGGTAGTTGTTGCTATTGTTGTAAAGTGCCATTGAGTTGGTTCTGACCCACAGTGACCATGCACAGGGTTTCCGAGGAGCAGCTGGTGGCTTTGAAGCACTGACCTTGCAGTTCAAACTGACCTTTCGGTCCAGTGCATTATCTTGCAGTACCACACCAGGACTCCAATGGCAGGCATTTTTATATCCTTATGGTGTCTGGCATAGAGTAAACACTAAATACTTAGACTGGACTTGTTTTTTAGGGGATTGATCATCTACGCCACTAAAAAATATAGTGGGCCTGCATAAGACCTCTAATGCCCTTCAGAGACATCTCCAATGGAAAGTCTAAAATGGAACTTGGCATTTTGTGAATATTCCTTTAAGAGGGCAGGCCCCACCTTGTTGGATAAAGTGCTGTCATAAGGCTAACCAGTAATCAGTTGCCATTCAGTTAATCAACAGGGGCATCAGGACCCAAGCCCAGAAGAGGCCCACCTTGACTTGGCACCCCTCTAGAACCCATTAGGCACTTGAGCACATTATGCCCCAGTCTCCATTATTTCTTGATACAGCACTCTATAGAAGAGTGGCTTTGAGGATCGATGTGAGCTCAAGGCACCACCATAACTACTACCTCCATTACCACTTCCACCATCTCTACTCCATCACCTATACCACCACCTTCTCCACAACCACCTCCACCACCTCCTCCAGCACCTCCACCACCACCTCCATCACCTCCAACACCACCACCTCCATCACCTCTACCACCACCTCCTCCACCATCGTCTCCACCACCTCCTCCTCCACAACCACCTCCACCACCTCCTCCAGCACTTCCACCACCACCTCCATAACCTCCAACACCACCACCTCCATCACCTCTACCACCACCTCCTCCACCATCGTTTCCACCACCTCCATCACTTCCACCACCACCTCTACCACCACCTCCTCCACCACCACCATCACTTCCACCACCACTCGTACCACCTCCACCACCACAACCACCACCATTTCCATCAGTTTCTATCAACTTGCTTTGGAATCATGATAATGCCATGTGTCAGAATTGTGATCCATGGGGTTTGCAATGACTTTTTCAGAAGTAGATCACTAGACCCTTATTCCAAGCACCTCTTATTGTTGTTAAGTGCCGTCAAGTCAGTTCCGATCCATAGCGACCCTGCGTAGGGTTTCCAAGGAGTGACTGGTGAGCTTGAACCACCGAGCTTGTAGTTCAAACGGCTTTGGAGTCTGGTGCATTAACTCACAGCGCCACACCAGGACTCCAAGGCACCTCTGGGTGGATGCAAACTTTAAATTTTTCAGTTAGTATTTGAATGCTTAACCATTCGCACTATTCATGGTTAAGAGAGAATGAATTCTCCACAAAATCAGCTTTCAGGGGACAAGGCCAAGCAGTTATTATAATCTAGTCTTTCTGGTCCAGGGTCAGTACCACAATAACATGCCTAAAAGCAAGGACCTTCAATATTCTATCTTCTTCTTCTAAAGGGCTTGCTTCAGGAAAGAGTTTTCAAGAGGAGATTCAATGGAATAAGAACCCAACCCCTGTCCTCTCATAGCCCCATTCTGATCTTGCTCAACTACCATCTGGTCACCCCACACCTGCTCTTTCATATTTTTTGTAGAGAACTCTTAGCAACCTTTTCATTCAGTCCTCCTTGATAGGTGGTAAAGAGTCAGGGCATTAGCTGCCAGAAAGAGCCCAACTCTGGCTAGCTTAGCACAGGGGGGACACAGACTCACAGAACCAACAGGCGAGCACCTTGGCCAAGGTCTGATGTCTAGCAGTCCCTCCCTGACACGCATGCTCAGGACTCAAAGTCTTGGGAAAGTGTTGGCTTGGCAAAGTTGAACGGAGGACAGGGAGAGAAAATTTCCTTTGTGGAAGGTGGCAGTGGGTAGGTTGGATGCAGAACAATCTCCATTCCCTTAGGAAAGAGTTAACTAGAAATGTGCAGCGTTTATAGGAAGAAAAATTGAGGGCACTTAAAGCTTCTCTGGTAGCATAGTGGTTACGAATCAGGCTGCTAACCTCAGAGTCAGCAGTTCAAAACTACCAGTTGTTCCATGGGAGAAAGATGAGACTTTCTGCTCCCGTAAAGATTTACAGCCTCGGAAACCCTGTACATGGTCGCTATGAGTTGGAACCCACTCCACAGCACATAACCACCACCAAAGCTTCACAAGATAAACCTAATAGATGGGGCAGGGCAGGAGAGGAATGGAAAACATTGTGGGAAGATCTCATAGGAGAAGATGGCATTAATATGTGGTCCCAAACCAAACACTGATAAAAAGTTTCAAAGCAGCATAAATGGATCTAAACGGCCTAAGAGCAAGATATTCAGAACCTATTATAAAACTATGATATTTAAAATACTGTTGCTATTGTAGTTAAGTGCCATTGAGTCCGTTTCAACTGATAGCGACCCTATATAGGGTTTCCAAGAAGTGTCTGATGAGTTTGAAATACTGTTAAACAAAATAATCAACGGAAAAGGGATGAGTTGAGGAACAGAGCTGTATGTACAAGAATTTGGTGTTATAGCAAAGGACAGTTTCAGGCTGTTAGGATGATGCTGGAAGTATAGGGAAAAATACCAACAAAGAGTTAGAGTCATACTGTATGGCGGTGGTGGTGGTGATGTGCCGTGAAGTTAGTTTTCTGAGGCTGTAAATCTTTAAAGGAGAAGAAAGCCTCATCTTTCTCCCATGGAACAGCTGGTAGTTTCCAAGGGCTGCCCTTGAAAGTTGCAGCCTGACTTGTAGCTACTACAGCAGTATATACTGTATATAATTTAAAAATTAATTCCAGGTGGATTAAAGATGAAAGGGGCTTGCCTGGGAAGGAGCATGAGGGAGCTTTCCGGGGAGAGCATTGGTGTTTATCTTAATAGGGACTTGGGGGATTTTATCAAAACTTAGCAAATAAACACTTAAGACTTACATACTTTATTGTAAGCACATTTTAGCTCAAAGGGAAAAATAAATCTATTTTTAAAAAATGAACTCTACTTAATGACATGCAGCTGAAGTATTTAGAAATAGGGTATCACAATTTAAGGAGCCCTGGTGATGCAGTGACTAAGGCATTTTGGTGTTAACCAAAAGATTGGTATTAGAACCCACCAGCTGGTATGGCACTGTGGGATAAGCACTGGACCGCAAGGTCGGTTTGCACCACAAGGTAGACAGTTCAAACTCTCCAGTCACTCTTCGGAAAGAAACCCTGTACAGGGTCGCCATGAATCTGAACCAACTTGATGGCACTTGAAAACAACAGCTGCTCTGTAAGAGAACGCTGTGGCCGTTTGCTTCCAAAAAGGAAACCTACGGGGCAGGCGGTTCTGCTCCATCCTACATGGTCGCTACCAGCCAGCATTGGCAACAACAGAATTTTCCAGGTGGCGTGTGGAGCTGTAGGAAAAGCACTCGACTGCAAGGTTGGTTTGAAACTCGAGGTCAGCAGTTCAAACTCACCAGCCACTCCTCGGAACCCCTATACAGGGTCTCTCTCAACGGCACTTAAGAACAACAATCCTCTACTTGTAAATGAAAACAAAGTAAGATGGGGTAATTAAGCTAGTGAGCTAGTCAAGGTAGAATCTAGGTGGTTGGTAATCAGGCATTCACTGTAAAACTCTGTGTCATAAAATGGAGAAGAAAGAAAATCAATCATTGAGAAGAATCTTTCCAAATTATATTTTTATACAGAATATCTACGGAGCTAATCATATCTAAGGAGCATACCCGATATGTCTAGTATCTAACGACCATAGTCATCCATCCAGGTGTGGCACTGTGGGGTAATGCGCTGGAATGCAAAGTTGTTTTGAACCACAAGGTCAGTGGTTCAAGCTCATCTTTTGCTCCTCAGAAACCCTATACAAGGTCGCTATGGATCAGAACCGACTCGATAGCACTTAACAATAACAATCATCAATAGGGGACAAAAAACAAAATCTAACTGAAATTGAAAATAAACAAAAGGTCTTCAGAATAAAGACCAAGGCCAACACCTGAAAAGATGGTTACCCTGCTTGTAAAAGATTAGTTAGACACCAATACCTGTTTTCATCCACCTGACTCTGTGGCCGAGGATGAGGGGGTGAGAAGGTTGTGTGGAAGTGTCGAAATTATTCTGGCTCTTCTCAGTGCCGCCACCTAAGAAGTCCCCCTGGAGGCTGGTGAGGAGGAGCAGAACGCCGCGGCGCAGAGTTGCCCACAAACAGGAGACCGGAAGTGACCGGAAGTGAGCCCTGACAGCTGTGGCTCCTGATCTAGTAGTGGGCCTCCACAGCAAGCTTTACGACCTGCTGCTAAACCAGACCCACTGCATACACGCACAGACATAAACGCAAGCGCGCTGCATAGTGAAGAATCAGAAAAGCTCAAACTCCCACCTTGAGAAGGAGGTAAGATTGGGAGTGGTAACCAGAAAATACCTTAAATTAAGTGCTGTTGAGATGGTTCCAACTAATTAACACTTCTGAGGCTGTAAATCTTTGCAGCAGTAGAAAGTTTCATCTTTCTCTCAGAGCAGCTGGTAGGTTTGACCCGCTAACCTTGTGGTTCACAGTCTAGTGCGTATCTTCCTGAGACACCATACTCCAAGACATAGATATATATGTGTGTTTGTGCCATTTAGTTAATTTTGACTCAGTGAGCTTTTAGAGCAGAGTAGAACTGGTAGTGTAGTGGTCATGAATTGAGTCATGAACCGCAAGGTCAGCAGTTCGAAACTACCAGCTGCTACGCAGAAGAAAGATGAAGCTTTCTGCTCCGGTAAAGATTTAGAGCCTCGGAAATCCTATTCAGGGTCGCTATGGGTCGGAACCGACTCGATGGTACTTAAGAACAGAACTGTTCCATGTCATTTCCTTGGCTATAAATCTTTACAGGAGCAGACGGCTACATCTTTCTTCCTCGGAGTGGCTGGTGGTTCGAACCACTGACCTTCCCATTAGCATCTAAGTGCACAATCACTATGCAATCAGAACTTCTTTTGTATATAACCACTCTGCCGCGGAGTCAGTTCCTGTTGATTTACGGTTTCTGAGACTAATTCTTTATGGGAGCAGACAGACTCATCTTCCTCCTGTTGAGCTGCTGGTGGATCCAAAGTGTCAACGGTGAAGTTAGCTTAAACCAGTTGAAGCCACTGTACCTCCAATACTCCTTATATAAAATATGTTGTGTTATTATTGAGTGCTGAGTCAGTTATGACTCACAGGGACCCTGTATAGGTTTTTCCACAGAGCAACTGCTATATTTGAACCACTGACTCTGGTTCAAGCTGACATTGCAGACCAGTGCTTACCCTACAGTGCTATACCAGGGCTCCATATATAACATAGACATCTGTATTGTAGATGTTGTTGTTGTTGTTGTTAAGTGCTGTCGAGTCGGTTCCGACCCATAGCGACCCTGTACAGGGTTTCCGAGGGTGTAAATCCTTACAGGAGTAGAAAGCCTCATCTTTCTCCCGCGGAGCAGCTGGTAGTTTCGAACTGCTGACCTTATGGTTCGCAGCCCGATTCGTAACCACTACGTAGATGCATATAAATAATATATCCAAGTATATACATATGCAGGAATATATTCACATATTGCTCACATAATTTAAATGAACAGATTAAAAGCAAGCTCAGGCAGTGTCTTAATTTTTCCACCACTTTTGTATTTCTGAGTATAAGTGACAAACTGTGTAGTTACTATTTAGCATTTTACAACCTTTATTCCCAAACTGGGAGCTTGGTGTTTTAATGGTAGCAGTCTTGCCTTTCACTCGTCTGTTGAGTGGAGGCCTGTGTGTTAGCATGATGCTGAACAGGCTCTACTGGTGCTTGGAAACTAAGGAAGACTAGGAAGAAAAGTTTGGCAATCTACTTTCAAAAGCCAGTGAAAATCTAAAGATGACAATGGTCTAGTCTTCTTCTGCATGGGGTCCATTCAGCAGCAGGTAACTATTCCCCCAAAAGGCTTTCTTTGCTCAGCTATGGCTAAATCAATCCACACCAACTGCACGCCATGGCATCCCCACGTTCAATAGCTCCTTTCTCATACCCAGGGGCGCTGGTGATTGTTGGTCTTGAGCAGTCGCTGTAGACTTCCCAGACACCATCTCATGTTTTGATCCCTTTAGATTGGGAGACAGGGTAGGGTGGTAGGTTGCTGATGTAACTATTAATCAATCGATACAGGTCAGCGCTGGCTCTGAACACCCCCTCCCCTCAGGTGGTGACTCATATCTGACTATGCATGTGGGAAGCCACTCTGCAGTCTCAGCAGCCACTTCAAAACGATGAAGAGTGGTTTGCTTTTAAGTTTACTACACAAGGATTGCCTTCAAGTAAGAAATTACAAAATCTACCTAGAAGGTAAAACATGATGAAGGATAAGAGTCAATGTGTGGGTGCCTATACACACACACATATACACACACACACATATAGTTTCAGCTACCCGCTTCTCCGTTTTGTGAAACAAATCAAAACAGCTCACTAAAACTAGTTGAAAGTTTTATTTATATAAAATTAAGAACATAAAAGATTAAGTTTCTTAAAAAAAAAAAAAAAAATCTGCAGTTATTTACAGCAGTATTGCACAAGTAAAGTGGCAATTACCCTGTCAAAATTCATCAGTGCAAAACACAAGTAAGCCAGGGAAATTGCGAGACAAATGCTACATACGCTGGGTCCTAGGATACAAGTTAGTGAAGAATCAGTACAGACCAATCAGTGCTATTTATAAATGGGTACCTGATGAGTTGATACAGTAACAAGTGGTCACAGAACCTGACATGCAACTCGAGAGCTTCTAAAGGTTGACATTTCCAAATAAAAGTAGTCAAGTTATTTAGTTGGGAGCCTGAGGATGCTTCTTATACACAAAGATGTTTGTGGTAGAACAGGGATGACCCCCCAACTGACTGGGTGCCACCTGTGAACACAGCCATACATAGGTGCTGGGTGGGTGCACACAGGCACCTTGCTAATTCGGCAGGGGTGATGGAGATATTTACCTGGAACCACTACCTAAGTCTCCCTAAAGCTCCCTTGAGCTTTCACATCTTTACACCCAGTCCAGCGGTGCCCCCCAACTTCTGTCCAAGCGGATGAAGACAAAGTGGGTGGGCATCATCTTGAAGCAGGCTGGCCAAATGCAAGCATGGTCCAGGCAACGGGGCCCTGGGTAATGAACTCCTGGAGACACTGACTAGCCCACACCTCAAAAAACACAAAGCTATGTGGCAGGTGGGGAAAAACTCAACAACTCACCAGTTACCAACAGGGGATGTTTGGCACAGGTGGTCCTGAAACTGCTCTCAAAGCAGAAGCAACACTGTTAAGCCCACGGGTCCCACACAAACATGGCCCACTCTCCTTCCATCTCTGCCTGGCCCATGTCTGGAACCGGAACCTTGTGTCTCTGAACACTGAGTTGTCAGGGTTTATTTCCAATGTAAAAATCCCAACCACTGCTAGTACATTTTAAGATATGGCCCAGAGTTAACACACTTTGCTTCTCTAAGAAGCTAACTGCTTTGGAACCAATAGAAAGATGCTGGGGATTTCTTGGGAGTTGACTCTTGTAAATAACTCTTGTCAGAGTTATTTAGTCTCTCATTGGTAAATTCAACACAAATGCCATCAAAAGGACAACAAATCTCAAGAATGTACACCCATCTGACAGTTACCAGGAGCCAGGGCTGGAGGGCTGCCCACCCTGTGAAGACCCACAGCCTGCACTGAGCTGGTCGATGACCACTGGGCACTAGAGGATTCAGGGGACAGTGGGGGTGTCAACACTTTAAGAACATAAGACATTAAATAAGCAGAAAATAAATATACAACATTTCTACAAGTTACAGCATTACGAAACAGTAGGACACATTATGGCACAGAAAGGGAATCTACAATATTTATAATCCTCCATTCTGAAAAAGTTTAGAAAAAACAGTGATTTTTTTTTTTTCTTATTCATACTGTACAAAAATTTACAAGAAAGGTAAAAGGAAACACAATTGCACACAGACATTTGGCTCAGTTGATAAGGAAAATATGACCTTCTAATCTAATAAATACTCCAAATATATACACTATCAAAAAGGGGAAACAGAGGGAAAATGGATTCTACTATACATTTGTTTTAGGATCTGAAGACATTTTAAACTGTTTACTCTACAACCAGAGACAATTCTGCACGAATTCATCTCTTTGACAGCCAGCTTCCCCCATGGGGTTGTTCTGTGTGTGTATTGCATCTATATTATACCATAGGACACTTTCTACAAACCTCACATGGGGAGAGGTTGTCAAGGCACAAAACCCGCATTACGTTGTCAAAAAGGGTATCTAGCTATTTCTTTCAACCAAGAAAAAAGCTAAGAAGGTGGGGGTCGGGGGAGAAAAGAAGGCCTACCCATGGTGGGCAGACTTTCTGCAGGGAAGCGTCTTGAGGAAGAGCCAATACCCTGTCATCTCTATCTGGTGCCAACATCCTATCCTTTAATACTTCTACAATTCATAGAATCTCTTATTTCCTCTTAAGCTGCTTCCATGGCCAGCCCAGAGACTGTCACACCAGAGGTGACATGACCCTTGGGCATGGGGCAGCAGAGTCCCCCGGACCCCGTCCCAGGGGGGCACTGCTGCCTTCAGGAGCTGCAGGGCCAAAGGAAGAGAGTAAAGTGCTCCAGCCGGAGAGACTGGCACGTGACCACAGAGATCCTGGGTGAAGCACAGCCCAGAACCGAATACGTCTTTGGTGTGTGTCCAGCAAGTCCATGGTAGTATTTCTAACATTTCCTTACAACCATGGACTTTGTGACCCTACAGAGGGGTTCAAGACACGTCAAGAACACAAGTAAAGATCAAACACAGAATAACAAAAATAGTCAAAGCCCCAAGGAGACATTTAAGGGGAAAGAAAAGAGGAAGACAAAAAAAAAAAAAAAAAAAAAACCACCAAAAAAACCAGGTGGAGGCAATATTTGCAATCAAATGATTTCTACCTAAAGGTACGCAGTATATATATATACTGCGTACCTTTAGGTAGAAATCATTTATATATATATATATAGACAAAAATGAATGGATTTTCCACTTAATCAACAAACCACTGGTCCCATAGTTGTTGGCTCTGTTGAGTCATTGGAAAATTCATTTATTTCTTATTTAAAGAGCTGCTTAATGATCTGAATTTTCAAAAAAGTCTAAGAATTACAGTGCTCACAGAATGCTCTTCCCATCTCCCTCTCACTGCTCCCTTATCTGTCTCTTGGGTCTTCCCAGCTGTCTGTCTGCCTCTGCAATGACTGGCCAGGAGATGGGGCACCCACCCCTTCCAGCAAGGGGCACCCACCACAGCCAGGATGCACTGTCACAAGAGAAATGGCGAAAGCAAAAAGGACACCAGGACAAAGCTGGGGGGGCGGTCACTTCAGATGTGTGCTCAAATGAGTTCGTCTACGGTGCTGGCGAAACCAGTATGAAGCCAACCATCCAAGATGGATTTAGGGGAGTATGAACGAGTGTCAGATGGGCTCTAAATGGCCTACAAGTCAGGCGACACCAGACACTGCATCTGGAACCTGACTGAGCTGCATGGCTGTGTGGGCCATCGGGGCTCGATGCGGACAGCTCATCCTGTGACAAGCTTGTTCCCAGAAAGGCCAATTGTACAGGGTGTAATACATAATACAATGCCGTCTGCTGGTAGCTCTTCACAACACTTCAAAAGAACAAGCCCACTGGAGATCAACAGACGCCAACACCAAGCACTTCCCAGCTAGTGGTGAGATTAGGCAGATACAGGTAGACACTATCTCCTGTTCGGACCCTTTATTATGAAAATATAACTGGGGCACGTCTGTACATCAGTGCCCAGACAGACGAGAGGGGCGTCACACAAGGAGGCAAAGAGAAACAGCCTACAGTTATGCTACAGATACAACTGCAGGTAAGGAGGTAAGCGGGTATTTACAACGTAGGAGCGGCAAATCAATGCAGGCTGGCCTCTTGACCAGTTCCATTCTATAAAAACTCTTTTGGTATTAAAATAATAATTAAAAAAAAAAAAAAGAGTCAATGGTAGGGAACTAGGGGTGGGTAGGGGAGGCCACCTCATACCTCTCCCTGTTTAAAAATTCTGTACAGTAATCTCTAAAAACAAAATAAGGCAGCTGTATAAAAGAGCTGGCTCCGTTTCCACTACAGAGTTTACATAAACCTCTGAGTGTAGGCAACAGGTTTTGAAGATTTGAGTACAAAAATCATTCACGAGTTTGTCAAAAACATTTTCCATTTCCTTTTTGAAAAACCTGTTCTTATTAAAGAAGGTGAAACACACACATACACCCCATGTAAACACCATTCTTGCATAAAATCCGCTAAAAAAACCATGATTTGTACATTACAACAAAAGAAAGCCACCCTCATTTACATTCACAATGAACTTCCACTTAAAAGCTCTGCCACATGGTGATGAGCAGGACGTCAAGTCCACATCTGGCTGGGCGTGGTCAGGGCCAGCTGGCCTCCCGGACCCCTCTCCACATGCCTCCTTCCCTCCTTCAGGAAAGAACTGATTACATAGGAATGGCACTGAGACCAAGGTGCTCTGACGTGGTGGTGGGAACAAGCGGAATGTCTGTGCATGTCTCTGCTGCCCAGAGAACCCCTCACTGCAGCCTCCACACCAGGCGGACGATGTAACGTAACAGTCGTAAGAGAACCATTTGGGGGTGGTCTTCTGCTGCTTGGTAATTATTCAGAAATACCTGGAACAACAAAAAGAAAACTTTTTTAGTTTCTTAGCTGCAATTCTTTTTGGTGGGGTGGGATGAAGGGGTGGCGTTAAGGGATGGGATA
>NW_006408632.1:615856-639919 GCF_000296735.1 Chrysochloris asiatica
TATATATGTAAATGAGCAGCCAGTACCATCTTACTAGTAAAGTCTTTCTATTTCCCCTGCATGGGGAACACGTGACTACAAGAGCAGGGATACCAAACGATGGGGTTCTTCCTCTTATCAGAATAATGTCTGGGAAACTCAGAGTATCCAGAGGCCAACCTAAAGCCTTTCTACAGGCAGGGCCATCACTGGCCAGGCCCCCTTTGTTCAACAAAAGCTTCAATGCTTGCACACCACAGTGCTGCTTGGGAAAGTCCCCCTGAAATCACTGGCACCGCGGCATCCAATGAAAAGTAGCAGGAGACGGGGGAAAGAAAGGGAGGACTCAAATGGGAAGATCTGAAGTAACTATTTTACAAACCCAGTTACTGACTTTCAAACAGGTCTCAGATTCCCACAAGGGTGAATTTCTCCTAGCTATAATTTATTCAAGAAACCAGTGATTTGGTGTAATTTGCCCCCAGGAAGCTAAATAAAGCACAGAGGTTGTGCCAGCGCTGCTGCCCTGCTGTCCCCCCGGGACTGCAGACTGCCCTGGGCGGTAGCTGGGGTGGAGTGGTTAAACACCGCAGCCCAGCATGGTGCCCACAGGTACACAAGCAGAGTTACCCTTCAGCACCCCCACACTCAGTGCAGGGAAACCGGGTAAAGAGCTATTTAAAAAAAAAAAAGACTTTTCCAGTGACCACAAAATAGGAGCAGGCTTCAAAAGTCTGTGGAAAATGAAGTTGAAGTCTCCTTATATTTAGTATGATCATAGAAACTTAAAAAAAGGAAAACCCAGCTATATGCCCAATGATTGAAAAGTTTCCGAGGTCACCCAATTTTGAGTCACAGACTGTTTTGTAGAGTTAGTATGCATTGTTTGGCCTCTGACCCAAAGCACAAGGGAATAAAACACTGCCCAGTGTTGGCCCATTCCCATGGTCAACTGCACTTCAGACTGCGGTGAGTCGCAGAGTTTTCACACACTGATTTTCAGATCACCAGATACTTCTTCCTAGTCTGTCTCAGTCTGTAAGATCTAATGAAACCTGCTCAGCATTGTAGTAACATGCAGGCCTGGTGAGAGATGGGCACTGGATGGTTGGAAATGAACCCAGAACTGCCAACTGGAAGGTGAGAATTCTACTAAGCCACCAGTGCCCTGTGGACTGCTAAGAGGAAGGTGTAAATTCAGAATAGCCAGAGACAGTCGTAGAACACTCTTGTCCCAGCACGAGGAGCAGCAACCCATTTTAATGGTCGTGTCTGAAATTGCACACACACACAAGAGGCCCGTCCTATAGCTGCTGACAGAGCTCCAAGGACCCCTTCTCATTCTGGCAGGTGGGGGGAAGCTTTGGATTCTGTTACAGGAGCCCACAGCCAGGGATCAGGCTGAAAATAATTGTCCCCTCGA
The DNA here is from genome assembly GCF_000296735.1 of Chrysochloris asiatica. NCBI lineage: Eukaryota > Metazoa > Chordata > Mammalia > Afrosoricida > Chrysochloridae > Chrysochloris > Chrysochloris asiatica. The sequence goes on from NW_006408632.1 coordinate 617,259, forward strand.
AGGCCCAAAACATTACCCGGAGACACCAGCTGCAACTGGAGCTCCCTCCCTTCTCTCAACTGTTTACACAAGCTCTGGAGCACTTGTTTGACATAATGGGATGGTGATAAGGCCAGGGCACTTCCCTTTTTCCCTCCATAACAAGATTGGAGGGAATCGGCTTTATGTAAGCAATTCCTGTAGAGGCACTCTGTAACCACAGTCTGCGATTTTTATCTTTTTTTCACTCATGAGATTGCTTTGTTTTGATTTTAACTTTCAAAATTACTTTGCCTTCTTCTATGTGAGAATAATTTAGGGGAAGGGTTAATTTTAGTTTAGCTTATATTAATAGGTTGAAAGGGGCTGATTCAAAATACAACCACAGTTTACTAAAATGAAGAAAGTATGTCATGGCAAGCTGAGCATTGAATTCTAGACGGCAAATCTCCACTGTCAATCCTGGGGTTCCTGTTCTTCTAAGCAGAACCAGAGGATGAAACCTCAGTGGGTATGGGGACAGACCCCAAACTGCTTACACTGGCCAAAGAAGGTTTTATATTCTGTTGCAGACCGTGTGTAGACTATACAGGCCGCAGGCTCCAAGGAACAAATGACGCTGTTTCATGCCCACAGATGAGCAACAGGAGAATGCATCCCAAGGTTTTACAGCTTTGCTTTCATTTCAAAAGTAAAAGATATGGGCATTCAAAAACATGTGGGTGGGGTGGGCGCCTCCTCAATGCTCTAGTTCCCAATTTTTATTTTTTATTTTTGAAGAAAAGCCACACCTAGGAAATTCTGGCAAAAGGAACACCCAACCTCTGACCCAGAGCCATGTAGCTGGTACCAATGGGACAAGTTCAGGACACAACTCGGTGAGCAAGAATCACACAGGGCCTGCTCTCAGACACTAGGTCCAACACTGCTTTTGGACAACGTTCAATGGAGGGAGCCATTTACAACTGCCACCAAGCCCAGACAAATCCCTGACAGCTGGTACATCAAGGGGTTCCCATGCATACTTCAGCAGACATCTGGAGCAGGGACAGCTTTTGCTCTGGCTGCCTTGCTGCCCTCAGTACCTTCAGCCACACAAACAAGCAGGGTTTGGGAAGCACATGGTCTGGGACTGACAGCACTGGTACGGAGCAGGCAGCACGAGAGCTACAGCTGGGTATGGACAGCAAAGCAGGGTGACAACCAGACTATGCAAATGGCCCTCGGCAGCAGCTGGCAGGAGCATACACTAAGGGCACTTAGTGTATGTGCTGTGTCTAAATGAGGAACTGCGGCTACAATCTCGTTCTTAAACTAGAAGCTGTGCTTTGGAGTGGCTTAAGAAGACCGGTTTAAATCCGGAAAGGCGTGAGTGCAAATTCTCTCTTTTCACCATACTTATGCTGAGGCAAATAATCTGAGAAGTATCAGGATTGGAGGAAGATTCATTAACAATCTGCCATATGCAGATGACACAACCTTGGCTCGCTGACAGCAAAGAGGACTTGAGGCATTAATGATCAAGACCAGGACTACAGTCTTCAGTAACAATTACACCTCAATATAAAGAAAACAAAAATCCTCACAACTGGACGGATAAGTAACAACATGATAAACGGAGAAAATAGTGGCTTGGTGAAGGACAATTTTACTTGGATCCACAATCAATGCCCAAGGAAGCATCAGTTCAGAAATTAAACAACGTGCTACACTGGGAAAACCTGCTGCAAGCAAAAGACTTCTTTAAAGTGTTAAAGACCAAAGATGCCACCTTGAAGACAAAGGTGTACCTGACTCACATTTGAAAATGGTATCTCCATATGCATGTGGAAGCTGGACAGTGAATAAGGAAGACCAGAGAAAAGTTAATACCTTTAATTTGGTGTCGGTGAAGAATACTGAATATACTGTGGATTCTCGGAATAATGAACATTCTGTCTTAGATCAAGTTGGGCGTAAAGCCAGCATGCTCCTTAGAAGCGAGGGTGGCAGGAGTCTGCCTTATTTACTCAGGACACGTTATCAGGGGGACCAGTCGCTGGAGGACATCATGCTTGATAAAGCCAAGGGTCAGTGAAAAAGAGGACCCTCAATTGAGATGGACTGACATCGTGAGGACGGCATGGGACCAGGCAGTATCGCATTCTGCTGTACATCAGGATGACTATGAGTCGTAACTGACTTGATGGCACCTGAAACCAAGGGGCCACCCTGGGTGATCAAATGGTTAACTCACTCAGGTGGTAACCCAAAGGCTGGTGGTTTGATTCCATCGAGATGCATCTTGGAAGAAAGGGCTAGTGGTCAACTTGCAGACAAACCCACCACTGAAACCCCTATGGAGCACAGTTCCATTCTAACCCATGGTGCGGATGCCACGAGTCGGAACGTATGTGGCAGCAATGCATTTTTTTATGAATTGTATTGTTGTTTTTAAGTGCCGCTGAGTTGATTCTAACTCATAGTGACCCTGCATAGGGTTTCCAAGGAGCAGCTGGTGGGTTTGAACCACTGACCTTTTGGTTAGCAGTTCAGTGTTTGTTTACCCTACAGTAAGTGCCACACCACCAAGACTCCTCATATTAATCAGAGGAGAGTGTAAAGCAATTAGACAAAGTCCCCATGAAAAATACATTTGTGCAAAGTCAGAGTAAGTACATACTGGGGCAGGTCCAGACCAGAGCATGATGATCCCCTCATATTAACCAATGATTCTTGGTTCTTCACATTTTAAGTTAAAAACACTTCTTAGACCAGAGTTGGTTAACACTTGTTTTAGACTAAACTGTAAAAGCAGTTCAAGACAGATGTATCACAATGATTTGTTTGGGGGCAGGAGACTATTAATTCCAAAAACTACATATTTTAAGTATGGACAAATTGTGTAACCTTGTTACAATCATCTCTTTGCCTCACACACCTAGGGAAGTTTTCTTCAACAAAATCATAACCCCATCACATTGGGCATTTTTATCTCCAGGGTCTGAATCAAAAGCTCTATGAAGGCTGGGTTATTTGGAGTAACTGACTTTTATGTCCCCGACTCCAGGCCTAGGTTAGCTCTTCCAGGCCCAGCTTTGTGCCTCTGTCCAAGACCCATCCTGTCTCTGAGGGGCTCCTGCAGCCCTGATGCTTACCTGCATCACAACGAGAGTCCAATGTCCCAGCCCAGCTGTGTTTGCACCCACTCAGCTCTGACACCTGTGTCACCAGCATTAAGCACAGAATCACAGCATCTCATGCGGCACTTGTGAGCACCTGCATGGGGCACCTGCATAGTGCACGAAAGACTCACTAACATGGCCCTGGAGTCATGAGGTGCACACCTGCAAGCTCCCAACTTCAGCTACCAAAGCACCTACATGTGCCAGTAAAATATGATGCCTTCACCAAAAGAGAATCAAGATGCTAGCTTCCCTCCTTATTGTGAGTCAGGTACGACGACACCTGCTCTCATGGAGCTGCTTACACTGTTGTCATACAAACAGACACGATGACATGATGAATGATACAAGCATCTGCCAGAGACGCCCAGGGGGGCAGCGCCTCGGAGCTGTGGAGGGAGGGCAGGAAGGCACCCAAGTTCCTCCTCCAGCTGAGTCTAAAAGAAGAGGAGTTACTCCGAGGAACAAAAGTAGAAAGCATGTTCCAAGGAGTGAATAAATGAGAACCAATGCAAGGAGGCTAAAGGTGAACTGTACCTGACAGGCAGCAGACAGCTCAGTTACGACAGTGCCTCACATGGGCAAGTGTTTGACTTCTCCTAAATTAGTGAAAAACATAACACACCATAGATTATCCCAACACAATCTCCCCTCAAAATCTGGGAGATCTACGCATCAGATCACAGAAGTCTCCCTTTTACAGACTTAGGTCCACCTCTTTGGAGATATGAAAAATTCCCTCTAATCAAGAACCAAAGATTCTACTTTAAAAAGCTTAAACAAGAGGAACAAATTCAATCCAAACAGAAGAAATTAAAAAATTGGAACATTAAGCAATGGAATTAAAAACAGATAATAGAGAAAAGTCAAGGAAATCAAAAACTGCTACTTTGAAAAGACCAATAAAAAGGATACACCTCTGTTGTTAAGTGTCATTGAATCAGTTTCAAGAAGCGGCTGGTGGGTTTGAACCGCTGACCTAGTTGTTAACGGCAGTCCAATGTTTATCCTACAGTGTCACACCAGAACTCCAATAAACGTCTAGCCAAGTTAAATTTTTTAAAAGAGAGAGAGGTGCCCTTTGAGATGTCTCTGGAGCATGTAAGCAGAGAATTCCAAATATTTCCTTTTGTGTCCACAGTACACAGACACTGGCTCACTTAGGGCATGGGGTGAGGGGCCAAGGGAAAGCCCTGGAGAAGGGCTCTGCTGACTTACAAGGGCTGGAGAGTAGAGTAATGAGGTGTAGCTGTAAGCTCAGGGCAGGAGCATGGAGATGGGCCGCGAACCAACAGAGTGAAAGGCAGGTGGGTGGGTGGCAAGCTCACCATGTTCCTGAGCCTAACAGTGCAGGCCCCGGCCACACTCCACAGCTTGCTGCTGCGAGGAGAGGACAAGTGGACACACACAGTCTGAGCAACCTCCGCCTAGCACCATCTTCAAGCTACATTTGAAACAACCAATCAAACATCAAGGAATTTTATTAGAGTTCAGTGCCAAAACCATCAAAGCAAAACAATGCTCTCTTGCTCAATCCAGGGAAGCAGGTGCTTGGAAACAAAAGAGACTTGACCCCAGGCTGGACACCTGCAGCACTGGCCTGGGAAGTCGGCATCACTTTCCTGCCAAGATGAACCTGGCTTCTGAAAGGCTGACCAAGACTCACTTTGGACCTGGAGCGTCCAAGCTGAGGAATGCAAACAATCAACCTACTTGCCCCACTAAGCGGTAGCATATGCCTTGTCAGTCTCACAACAATCCTGCGAGCCAGCGTGCTGCTTATTATTTTATAGACAGCAAAAGAGGCCAAGAGGCCAAGCAAGAGGGCAGCAGAGCCTGTGCGATCAAGATCTTCAACACAAAAGCTACCAGAAGCGGAAGGGGTGGCATGGGAGCTGGAAGTCCTGAGGCAGGACAGAATGAAAGTTCCCTTAGCAGCCGCCATAGGCAGCTCTCGCCCACTCCTGTGTTGCCTGCACCCTGGAAGGCCACGATAGCCCTCAACCCTGAAGGAAGCCTTGTTTCAGTTTGGGATGAGGCCACAGACTGATTATACAGAGTGAGAATTAAGAACCACTGACTTGCACAACTCTTTACAACACCCCTAGGGAGCCCTGGGTTTGGCGTTGCGGGTTAATGCCCTGGACTGCAACGCTGGTTTGAACTGCAAGGTTGGTGGTTCAAGCTCACCAGCTGCTCCTTGGAAACTCTGTGCAGGGTTCGCCATGGGTCGAAACCGACTTAACAACAACAACATGACAATCCCTGCTTTAAACAAGGGGCCGAACCTGGAGACAAATGACCCAAATAAATACCTAGGTACAATCAACATTACCCTAGTCACACTGACAAAAAAAAAACAAAATAGACACAATAAAAGTAAAGAGGTATCAGAAATAACGTCAAAAGAGACTTACTTTGGGAACCCAGGGTGGGTGAGACTTACTGCAAATGAGAGGCAGTTTAGGTCAGAGTTTCCTGACAGTCAAAATGAAAAGGGAAACATGTCACTTAGCTCTGCTGTTCAGTGACAGTGAGCTGTATGCTAGTAAGCGACACACCAAACAGCAAGATGAAGACACACAGAATTGTGAGGCAAGGAGACAATCACACCTTGTTCCTGAACTCTGGTTTCTTACAGAATTTCAACACTTAACAAAAGCCTAATGTCCCTAAGTCTTAACATTTAAAAATGAATACAATTTTCATAAAGTAGCCATGAGATAGTGGGCTGAATGCTGGGCTTAGACGAGGAAGACTTCTAGCAGAGAGGCAGACATAGCTGCAGCGTTGGCAGATGAGGAGGTAACGTCTGTCTGGATGGCATCTGCTCCTTCAGAGGCTGGGGGACAGAGGTTTAGGATGGACGTCCTGGGGCTGGACAATACCAGGAGTATGCCAAAGCCAAAGATAAGAGGGTGGGAGGGCTGGGGCTGGGGCCACGGAGCCGTTCCTGTAGTTCCAATAAAGGCCCTGCTTCCTACCCATTTATAACCGAGCAGTCTGAACAGTGTTTTAAATGACAACCCAGAGAGACGGAAGCCAAACAGAAAGAAGGCCTAGCTTGTGGGGAGCATTTTGGCAAACTCTTTAGGGAGCCCTGGTTTCTTTTCCACTCTGGGACAGAGGCAGACAGGACCCCAGTCTGATTTAGTAAGCACCGCTTTTTCAGCACTGCTGCTGCAATTTGGTCCCAAAGACCAAATTTATCTGCTATCATCAAGGCAACAGGGGCACTGGCATAGCGTGGGTTTCAGCCTGGCAGGTACAAGGGTCCCAGGAGAGCCAGGGAGCATGTGATACCTGGCGCAAAACCAGAACAGAGTATGCCCCTAGAAGTGGCTAGCCAGCCAAGGGATATAACTGACCTGCTAAGGTAATGATATGTGCTCAAAAGCTACATAGAAACAACAACAATTGTGCAAATCAAAAGTCATATCCTCTTTTCAACGCATCAATCCAAAGAAACTTTCACAGGTCAGGTGTTGTGTAAGGACATGCTAGCCTGCAGGTGAACACGGGGTCTCTGAAGCACAGATTTGCCAGACTCTGCTCTCAGGGTCACTCGCTGGCCCAAACAAAGAGCTCCTGGATATCACCTGAGAAGGTCTGTTGTTAATTTTCGGCCAATCACAGAGAAGTCAGAGGTTGCTCTTAAGATTCATCTCTGGAGCCAGGCACCATAAGATGAGATTCTTGATAAGAGCAGGAACACACTGCCCCAAAACACGTCACCTCAGAAAAATGCTAACTGAAACGTAATGCATTTTAACTACAACTAAAAACTCTCGGCCTTGTTTCAGCAGTAGAAGGCTAGCAGACTAGCGATGGATGGTGCAAGAGGCTTTTTATTTTTGTGGTCTGCAAAAGAGTCAAACCTTACCTGCTGTACAACTCATTTCCTCAAGAGATTTTTTTTTTAAATCCCAATTAGATGCCCCTGAAACCATCCCTGAGACACCTGCATCTCTAAGTGGTTCTTGTTTAATGGCCACGGGTCCCCAACTGCAGGTACCCACATGCAGCTGACTGGCGGGGCACTCACACACCGTTTGGGCAAAAGCAACTGCATACAGTAAGTCTCCCACTCAACCAGACATTTCCATGCAGAGCAGTGTCTCGACTCACTCACATGCCGGTGGAGTCAAACACAGAGCTTGTTTAAAAAGCAGTTCCAGAGTCTTTAAGACAGGTAAAGAGAATCACCAACATCTCTCTCTCTAAACTTCAAAAGTCAGCTGAGAAAGATTTCAGTAATAGCTCAGAATGAGCGAAAAGACAACAGTGACGATAATGGATAACAGCATTTTTGAGCTCTGTCTCTGAATGTTCTCTTTTATTCTGTATTTCACCCCTAAGCGATAGACAAGACTCACAGGGGGTAAACTGGGAGACCCAGGCAGGCCTCAAGTCCAGGTCTGAGCTGGAAGGACCAAAGTCCTTCCATGGTTCCATTAGCTTGTCCTATGGAACCACACAGCATTCTCAACAACTTACACAAAGTCCTCCTCCAGAAAATCTACAACCCACAGCTGGCCCTTCTGTCAGGATAACCAGAAGCACATGCTCTTCTGAAGGTCTCCGGTCACTAGAAGGATGACTCACCCACCCCACGGATGGATTCTGGTGTCTCTGTGGCTAGAGGTGGGAGTTTATGCCGATGATATTGTATTTGTGGTATGAAAACAGTCTGGTGTAAGTCAGGCATGAAAGGCTTTTAAAAACCAAAACACTGAACTGCTTCCTCCAGTTCCAAGGAAAGCATTTGTTAAAACCAATAACTCGTTCATAGATAAGTGGCAAGTACCAAAGTATTCAGGCTACTCATAATTGTTTTTGCTATGAAAATCTGTCATCTATAATAAACTCATGCAAAGTGCGGGGTAAAACTCATTATTTCATGAGTTAGGTCTAGTTTTAGTATTTGATATCCAAAATTTTCATTATTCCGCTCACAGAGACAATACAAAGCACCTCGTTATTCGATTAATGAAGGCTTTGAATGAATGCTGCCTGAGCGTACACATCTCTGGGTTTGTGTTCCGACTGTGTGATCACCAAGTAAACGACAATGTAGACCTCTCTCTTGTGCATTAGCCATACAAGAGCGACTATAACAAAAACTAGATTCAAGCAGCACAGGGAATTCTACTTCTTAGGAAGGAGAAGTGTAAGAGATCAAGTTCACATAAAGAATATGAAAATGCTAATGGGTCTCAAACTTTTGCTTCCACCAAAACCAGATACCAAGCCACTTTCCCCTCTCTACTCCTTTGTCTAGCAGAGTGCTGCACTAGGATCTGCACATATGTCAGTGTACTCAGGCCTGCACATGCCTGCAGGAAGTAGGAGGTGGGCACTGTAAATAACCAGGCACAGTGTGTGGTGGATACAATGAAAACAAAACAACGAAAGGGTTTTCAATCACTATTTTGTCCAGTCTAGAGTCTGCTGAAGCTTCAAGAACTGCTGTCCACTGCGAGGACCTTAATTAAAGCCTTTGGAGCACCGCGGGCCTCCCCTAGTTACGGTTAACCGAGGGCAGTCAGCTATGTACACAGCAACTTTGGGTATCCAGCTTGACTGCAAAGCGCCAAGAAAGCCAGGGAGGACAGGTGGGCCAAGGCAGCCGTAGCACTGGGGAGAGCTCAGGATACAGGGAGGAGCCTGGAGCTGCCACGGTAAAAGTGCTCACTCTAAAGGATTGTGATTTGAACCCACTGGCTGCTTTGTGGAAGAGAGCTTCCACAGACTGCTTCCATAAGAGTGCAGCCATGGAAACCCTTTGGGGCAGTTCGACTGTCCTTACAGAGTTGTTAGGAGTCGGAATTGAGTTATTGGAAGTCGGTTTGGGGTTTTTAGTTGTTGCTCCTGTTAGAGGGAGCATGGGTCTAACTATTTCAAGAGCAAGTATGTTTACATTTGAAAGGGTCTGGTATACCCACACCCGCCGTCCCACGTCCAAGATCCAGTGCGGTGGCTGCGTCAATCCAGAGCCGGTGCATGGTACACACTCAGTAAGGCAAGTCTGCAAGGGTGTGCAGGTGGGCGGCAAGAAACGCCCACACACAGGCCATGACCCACACTTGCTGGCTCGACATTCAGTAGAAGGGCCAGGACTTGAACTCTTGCAGGTTCTAAGAAATGACAGAAAACAGCAGTCTATTAAAGAATAAACCTGGCTGTCTTGTGAGGAGGAAGAGGAGGGCCCTAGGTGCCGGCTGCTGAAATACAATCAACAGCACTCATCTACATACAAACTGCTTGTTTTCCCATAGGTTCCAAGTAAAGATGTCGCTTCCCAAAGAAGATGTCTTTCTCTAGAGGCCCACCAATACCTTGCTGCAGTGGTTCAAACCCACCAGTCACTCCTTGGAAATCCTATACAGGGTTGCAATCGGCTTGATGGCACTTATCAATAACAACCAATACCTCTTTGATGCCCAGTCTTCATCCATAGCCCTCTGCATCCTAGATAGCAGAGCTAGACATGGGGAACTGTGACCCTCAGGACAGCAGGCAGGTGTCCATCCCTCAGAAAAATATGCCTTGTCCAAGCTCCATAACCTCACAGCCCACAGGACTCTACCCAAAACACATACTGCATGTACCTGTGCTACCAAGTCACCTTTATGCTTCAGGACACGGTGAAAAGTGCACCAGAGAGCTGCCGTCAGTCAAATCTGGAAAACTTGAGCATCCAGACAAATGGAGTATTCTACAATAACCTACTGCATAAAACAGGGATCCAAGAATCAAAGTTGATGAACTCAATAAGAATATATGTTGTTTGTTAAGTGCCATCAAGTCGCTTCCGACTCATAGTGAGCGACCCTGTGTAGGGTTTCTGAGGAACAGCTGTTGGGTTTCAACAGCAGACCTTGCGGTTCAAACTGACTGTGGTATTGACTGCTTACCCAGGGAATACATATGAGAGAAGGTAAAGTTATTCCCTACTTGGCAAGCATTTTCCTTCCACTACCAAAAAAAAAAAAAAAAAAGCCCCTCTGTAGTGGAAAATTCCAATTTAACCAAGTGATCAGAGTTCACCTCTACAGCAGTGGGACAATCGGACATTGTGTGCCTCCTGTTGTGACACATCGCCATCTCTGGGGTGTTCCTGGCAAAAGTGCAAAAGTGGGGCTGATCATCAGAAACATAACACTCGGGCAAATGTAGGGGAGTCTATAAAATAACTGTCCTACGCCTTTCGTAATTGTCAGTGTCATGAAAGACAAAAACCATCCCAATTAAAGGAGGCTAAAGAGATACAATAAAATCCTGGTGTGGCACCACAGGATAAGAAGTGGACTGCTAACCTCAAGGTCAGCAGTTCAACTTCACCAGCAGCCACTCTTGGAACCCTTATACAAGATCCCTGTGAGTCAGAACCCCTGACTTGATGGCACTAACACCAACGAAAACAAGACAGGACAACTACATGTAAAATGCGGTCCTAAATAGTATCTTGGCCCCAAAGCATGACTTTATTGCTACTATTATTTTGCTATATTATGCTATATTATTGGGACAATTGGTAAAATTTGAATGAGGTCTACAGTTCAATACTATCATGGCTACTTTTGTGATTTTAATTATACTATGATTATGAATAAGGGAATATTCTCTAGGAATACACACTGGGATATTGAAGAGGGCTATCATGTCTGTAATGTATACTCAGTTCAAGAGAAATCCTTTATGTAGCAATCTACAAAAACAGGAAACGTTCAGCCAATGTGGCAATGCATTAACACTGGGGAGCATGGGTGGCAGATGTAATGCATTAACACTGGGGAGCATGGGTGGCAGATGTAATGCATTAACACTGGGGCGCACGGGGGGGTTGGGGGCAGATGTAAGAAGGGTCTTTGTACCATTCTTACCACTTTTCTGTAAGTCTGAAATTATTTCAATATTAAAAATTGACCAAGATCCCTCTGATTCCACAGGCAGGGCTGGTCACTGTGCCCTGCAGGGTGACCTGGGGCAAGGACAACTGCATTCGGGAGAAAACAGGGGAACATGCACTGGGAGTTTGCGCTCACCTGGTGCCTCTCTGACCTCCTCCTTCAAGGGTTCAGATGCCACAGCTCCGTCTCATATGCTTCCCCACTGCCCTTAAGTGGACTCAATACATGACAACTACACGACAACTTCCTCTACTTCTCTAACTGAAAAAACGGGAAAATATCCTGTCAGGCTTCACATGGCTCATGGCAATAAAAGGCGAACACTTTAGAAAGCACATACAAACACTAGGTGTTTTAAATGCCTACTGCAAAGCAGGTAGCCTCGCATACTGGTTCTCCAAGAGGGAGCGATTCTCCTCATGAAGATGGTGGGTAACGTGGGGATTTTGGAAATTTGCCAAAACTGCCTCCCATTCCCTCACCAGATTTCTATCCCCAATATTGAACAATGGACAGAGGTTTATATGCTAACACACAACTGTCTAAATAGGTTTTGTGGATTCGTGGGTCACTTTGTTACTATCCTAGATCTCAGAGTCCGCTGTTTTAAACATGTGGACAATATTCTCTGCCTTCAATTGTAGAAAAATTAGATCTATCTCTACTTCTACCCACCATATCCTAGTTGACTTAGCCTAAAGTTCTTTAGATATAGTGACCATATTTCTCCATTGGATTGTCTTCTTAAGACATGCAAAATAAGATACACAATCACAAAACATATACTCTGAAATACAGGGAGGAGGGGAGGAAGACTGTAATGTGTTAGATGTCATAATACTTGCATCTCACCCACAAAGAGGGTGAGGTAATGAAGACAATCCTACATCTGTGTCTCATTTGCACGTGCCTAGAGCGATCCACCAGCCACACCCACAAGTCTACGAGGGAAGTGGCCTGGCTGTGCTCCAGGCCCCAGTGTGCCCTCAGCCCCTCTCTTCACTGACCACACACGGTCACCACGGAGGTTCCTCACCTAGGCACATCTGGACAGGCCCTGGGGAAAGTTCTTCCAAGTCATTTGGAAGTGTTACAAAATCCCTCAAGCATATTTAAGCCCTGCAGCCACAGGCTGACACAATCTGAGAATGGTGTTCAGCTCCACAGTTCACAGCAGCAAGTGGGCTCTGAGGGCATCAGTGTCCACTGCCTCCTCTCAGGAAGCTCCATCCAAGCAGACCTGGCCCCTTCAGAGACATGCCCAGCAAGACAGTCAGTCCATCACTGAGGTTCATCCAGGGATGTCTATGCCCATGAGAAATGATCCTGCCCTGCTGGTTGGGACATCCGGGCACCAATGTATTTAATCTACTCTCTTTAGAAGAGCTATTTCCTCCCCCTCAGCATCAGTACCAACATCTTCAATATACTGCAGCTCAGTTTCTGATCTATTCCTCTTACACAATCACACCAAAATCTCTTTAGATAAGCCAAAGCAGAGAAATTTGAGGGAAGAATAACTTCAGTGGCAAATTAGAACACTACCCAACCTTCCACAAACATTACCAATTCAGATCTAGGCTGAGAAGAAATTTATTTTCTGTAGACTAGTCCATGTCAGGTGTTAGAAAGCTAAGCCTTTTGCCAACTAAAAACAGAATAAGAAATTTCCAAACCCATTTATCCAATGTGACACACTCACTTTATGACAGATTCACGACTCTGGTAGTCTTCCCATCAAACATACACACACATACACACCACCCCACAGGAAGGTATGAAGTGGACTGTTATGTGTGTTATCACAGCCCCTGACTTCCTTAGGGAGATCTTTCATTTCTATCATGAAGAAATGAAAGACTCCAGTATAATGAGGAAAAAAAAAAAGTTTGACAGGCCTTGTACATAGGCAGGAAAACAAGATGATTCAAAACAAAAGGTGGTAGCCTCTTACTCAGCTACAGCTAGCTGCAAAAGAGGCTCAGATTTAAAACAAAAGAGAAACAACGGAGGAGTCTGAGCTTGACATCTCTCAGAAAAAAAAAAAAAATTTAATAAGTTTCAGAAATTCTGAAACAATAATGTTCAGAATAAGTCAAAAAGGAAGTTACGAAATAAAGTTATTACCAATTACAACATTTTCCACAAAATAAGACTCAGGTATCTTCCTTTTGGATAAACCATCAGAAATGCCTTCAAACAAGGTTGTGAAAAGAAAAAAACAAATGGCAAGCCAAAAATACATTATTCACATGTCTGTTAGTGAGCCCCTTACACAAAGTAGCCACACGCCCCCAATGCTAATCTCGGGGTGAAAGCCTACATTTTCTGGGGTAGAAAAGTGATAACACATTTGCTACCAGGTAGAACAAACAAATGCACTGTGCATACAGATGATACGAGGTTATTTAAAAAAAGAAAAAAATTAAGAGTATACCTCTAAATTTCAAAGGCAGAAAGTTATGCCCATAATTGACTTTTTATACATGCAAATACAGATCAATAATTAGTGGCCTCCTAACTATCACATTTCAATAAGGAAATGTCCAATGGCACAGCGGGGGTGGAAAGGGCATGGGTTCTCTTACTGTCCGCCCACCCCCAGCTAGCACATGGAAGGAAAACCTGTGAGATTAGTCCTGCCATCGTTCTGGTTGGCTGAGGAGGGACATTTTAACTTTAACTTTGGCCTAACTTGACCCTAGATAGATTGAAAACCATGTGAATAATATTTATGTAGCTATATACCAAAGCATATAATAATATTTTTTTTTTTTTAAGCATTGCTATTTTAAGGTTGTGTACAAATTCCTTGGCCACCTTATTCTGTACTTTATTTATGATCATTCAAATTCTGCCACAAAGCAAAGGGAACCAGGGACAACAAAGGAAGTTCACACATAGGTAATAGCTTTCAATTGCAGAACAAGAATATAATTACTATTAGTCCCTTTAAAACAAACCAACAAACATGATGGGGGAAGAGGATGTGAGGAGAAAAAGGAGTAAAGGAAACAGCATTACCCTCCTTGGGTAATAAGCATTGAACTCGTCTCCAATACGCCGTAACTCTTGTGCAATCCATATCTCCGGACGCATATCTGCAGGTACGGCCTGAGACTGCCGCATGGAAGCTGCATCAGAACAAACAAAACAAAAATCACATTATTTTCCATAAACAGCTTAGAGCATTCCAAAGCCCACCTCACGTTCGCTCACATTTTGGGGAAGCTCTCTTACTACAAGGTTTACAACAATGTGTGACAAGTTAATCATGGCTGGATTGAAGTAAAAGAGCAATTTCCTTTTTCAAAACTAGAGATTCAGAATTACAAACCCATTTTGTAATTAACCCATTAATTACAGGCTGCCAATTCAAGAAGACAAACACCACAAAGATAAGTGTAGCAAATATCATCAGACAAATACACTCGAAACAGATCAGAACGTAAAAATACAGGGTTGCTTGTAACACTTACTTTTGGTCTTAACATAAGGTAATTACTTTTGGTCTTAACAGAAGGTAAAATTCCTAGGAAATTTTCAAACATCCCATAGGAATAGCAGGAGTAACGGTTGTTCTGTTCAAAGTAAAATAAGAACCTACAAAACCAGAAAGAGCAGCCTGAATGAGATCATTCCTATGGAAGCAGGTATTGTGAAACACAAAGCCAGTTTTCAGAAGTGTTGTTGCAGGGCTAAAGGAAAGAATATTCACAGGTTTGGTCTCAATGTTAATGGAGACATTAAACATGGATTTGAGAGTACACACACCACATGGGTAAAGAAAATGTACTGGGTGTAGAAGCAAAGGCATTTCTGAAAGGAGACATGCCCTTTCATTAAGCTCTCACTAACATGTCAGGAGGGACCAGTCGCTGGAGAAGGATATCATGCTTGGTAAGGTAGAGGGTCAGAGAAAAAGAGTAAGACCCCCAACGAGATGGATTGGCCAAGTGGCAGCATCGATGGACTCAAGCGTGGCAACAATAGTGAGGTTGGCCCAGGATCGGGCAGTTTCGTTTGGCTGTGCATAAGGTTGCTATGAGTCGGTACCAACTGGATGGCACCTAACAATAACAACAACAACACGTGGGCTAATGCATCAGACTTCAAAGTCGTTTGAACTGCAAGGTCAGTAGTTCAAGCTCACCAGCTGTTCCTTGGAAATCCTATACAGGGTCGCTATGGTCGGAATCAACTCGATGGCACTGTTAACAACATTCACATCCGGTACATTCATCCGTTTGTTAAATGAAATCAGCAACAGTCATGGGCAGCCAAAGATGAAGTCAACAAAATCATGACTTGTCAAAAGGGCTCACCTTCCTATTACATGAAGAAGACTACACTCTCCACTTACCAGAGGGAACAGCATTACACTCAAGAGGAAAAGAGTTTGAGTAAAAAGGGTCCAGGAAAAACAAAACAAAACATAAGATGCTTGGTTTTCAGCCACTACTCACATGTGATTTATGCTAACTTACTGTTAAGAAGGGCAGACTGTGCTCATAATTAAATGTGTCACATTTTAACTGCAGCAAAAGAGAAGAACAAGGAGGGCTCTGAGACCCAGCAGAGGTCGGGGACAGTGGTTTTAAGTGACGAGATGCCCTGCTGGCTGGCGTGGTGTGTGTGTGTGGACAGGCTCATCTCCTCATGGGTCTGTGAGGACATTCATGAGCCCACACCTGCACAGCAACACACTGCACGTCCAGACGTATAGAAGACCCTCAAAGAAAAGGTAGCTTAGCTTTTCCTAAACACCAGGCTAACTGTTTTCAAGTTTCTCACATGAAGGCTAGAATGCTGCCTGCCTCTTGGCAGGATGAAAGTCTTACTGACCTGCTACCTGTGCTATAGGAACTCCCTCTGGGCTGTGGGCACAGGAAAAGTGACCCATTGTATTCAAAAATGACTACACTATCGTGTTTACCCTGGAGCTCTGCAGTGTCAGATTAGTCATTCAGTGTAGCTGGAGTGGATTTGTTGTTGTTGTTGTTAGGTGCCATCCAGTCGTACCAACTCATAACAGCCTTATGCACAGCAGAATGAAACACTGCCCGATGCTGGGCCAACCTCACAATTGTTGCCACACGTGAGCCCAATGATGCTGCGCCTTGGCCAATCCATCTTGCTGAGCGTCTTCCTCTTTTTCTCTGACCCTCCACCTTACCAAACATGATATCCTTCTCCAGCGATTGCTCCCTCCTGACAATATGTCTGAAGTATGAGAGATGAAGTCTGCCCATCCTGGCCTCCAAGGAACACTCTGGCTGCACTTCCTCCAACACAGATCTGTTGGTTCTTTTGGCAGCCCATGGCACTTTAAATATTCTTCTCCAACAATATAACTCAAAAGCATCAATTGAGAAATATTTGTGTGACAAAGGCACAACCAAAGAGAATAATTTACCTTCAATTCTAGAGTCTGGGATGAAAAAAATGCTATCAAAATAAAATCTGTGAAATTAAAATTGTGTGTTTTGCAAAGATGGCGGTTAAAAAACTGCAGGCCAAGTTACAGGATATTTTATAACCTTAAGATAGTCACTAATTTACTACTGAACAAATATGGATGACCAAACGTGGTTCTAGGATGTGTTCCTGGGCACCGCAACAAGAGACCAAGCCCAGATTCCAGGGGACTTCCAATTCATGCCACCCTGAAAGCACCTGATATCCTGTGATCTTGGAAAAAGCAGGGTTGGGCCTGGTTAGTACTTGGATGGGAGACTGTTCGTGTTTGGGAATACTGGGTGTTGTAAGGTATCCTGGTGTGGCTCTGTAAGATAATGCACTGGACCGCAAGGTCCTTTTGAATTGCAAGGTCAGAGGGTCAAATTCACCAGCCACTCCTCAGAAACTCTATACAGGGTGGCAATGAGTCAGAATTGATTCAATGGCACTTACCAACCAAAGACTCCTGGTGTGGCACTGTAAGATCAGCACTGGACTGGGAACCACAAGGTCAGCAGTTCAAACCCATCAGCACTTAACAATGACAACATTATACTTCTCCTGGACAAGCATAACTCTATGTAATACAACAAACAACTCTCCCAACCCCTAGGTAGATCCTACTGAATTCTATCTGTGTAGTTGAAAAGTTCTGCCTGGTTCATGTATCAGTTGGCAACTAGATGCATGAAGAAAGAAGCCCGTCTGTTAGCATGTCAGCCGAGCCAGTATCTAAGAAGGAAATATAGACCTTGCTGGCCAAATTCAATGTGTTCATCTTATACATGAGGACTCTAATGCTTTCAGAGAGAAGGAAGTGAAGGAGATAAGCCAGTGGACTGTTTCTTCAATTAAAAAACAAAATCGTCCAGTTGCTTAAACAAAGGCAAGATATAGATATATCCGTGAGGATCTGGAGGCTTCAGTGGAAGGAGAATCAGAGGAGTGTGTGGACAGCCAGGAGGCTGCCCTGCTAACACACTCCCTAAATGATTCAGAGCAGGCAGTCACAGACCACAGCCTGGGAAATACTGAGCCAAAGGGTATGGAATCATGGAGGAGATGCTCCGATGTTTCAGACAGGGTGTTGAAGAATTGTTGTTGTTCAGTGCCATCGAGTCAATTCCAACCCATAGCGACCCTGTATAGGGTTTCTGAGGAGTGGCTGATGAGCCTGAACCACCAACCTTGCAATTCAAACGGACTTTGCAGTCCAGAACATTAACCCACAGCGCAACACCAGGAGGGTTTTATTAACCAAAGACAATGAATGTTAAGTTGATATAAAATGTTGTTGTTGTTTTACTGTTGAGTAGGTTCCTTCCGACTGAGTGACCCTGTGTAGGGTTTCTGAGGAGTGGCTGCTGAACTTGAACCATCAACTTTGGGGTAAGTTAATGAAATGTAGGACCAAATATAGAAAGCTAATTGATGTTATACATCTTGGGCAGATAAAAGGTTCCTCACCCCTGCCATATGGGGTTTCAGAGTTTTGTTTTGTTTTTAAATCTCTGTGGGAGAAGAAAGCCTCATACTCCTCCCACACATTGTAAGACGGGAATGCATAATGAAAGGTATCCGCTGTGAAGGAGATGCTCTGTCTAGCGCACTAGCTAGGCCAGCTGATCGCTCCCCACTTGGCTTTTCAGACAAGAACGGTTTCAGCGTCCTGAGAGCCCAACACAGTTGTTGATCTTTGACTCTGTAAACCTAAAATTAATAGCCAACATGTACATACAGACCTAGCAAATATTTACATGGAAAATATGGCTATAAAACAAAAATTCAATTTTGAATAATTTTAAAGGCATTCTATTCCTGTATTTCAAAAAGCAGCTTTAAATCTATGAATCCAGTGTACTTTTCAATATAAATTTCAAATGTATTTTTCAAGTGATAAAATACCTTCACATTTGAGGGGAGAACTGTGTGTTAGCTACCAGTTTAGTGTTAGTGTCTCACATTTGGTCTCACACCCCAGGAGAACCTAACAGAAGATACAACGGGGTCCACTGGTCTAATAGTGTAAGTGCCTGTCAGCTCCCCTGGGCACTGTTGAGAGCCGGAAGTGGAGTTTATTCTCTTTTTTTCTGACCCCTGGCCACCCAGAGCAAGTATCCTCTTGTCAGGTTTCTCATTCAGAGTCAGGTAGGCAGTGGGAGAGTCAACGGAGCTGTTCTTCCAGAGGAGAGCTCAAAGTCCGCTGCATGCAGAGACAGGGCAAGTGTGGAAAACGCACCTGCTCCCACCTCACCACCGTATCCTATCTGGATACCACCTGGACCACTGTCATTTGGATATGGTCAACCAGTCATAAAGACAACTCAAGTTTACACTGCCAGCCTGTAAGAAAATATCAAGCATACAAAAAGGTGGGTGACTTTTTGCCACCTGCCATGTGCCCAACAATCACACGTGTTGATACCTGATCAGTAAGATGAAACTAAAATCTCTTACTATTAAGCATTAAGTAAGTTTTACTTTATAAGGTGATCGTACACAAACATTAAAAAAAAAAAAAAAAAACTTGAGGAAATTCTTTAGAGGGAAAATTCTGATGAGGTTCATTTTCACTCATAGAAAATGTTTAGCATGTGAGAAAGCATTTCACTCCACAAACCTGGCAGAACTCCAAGGGGAAATAAAAATCATATAATGAAGTATAAACTGGGGGAATAAAAATCATCTAATGAAGTATAAACTGCTCTCAACGTACAGCTACTCCAAAACGGGAAGGGGCCGTCCAAGATGAGTCTCCAGGGAGCTGGCTCACACCAATCCTACAAGCACCGGACTGAGCCAGAGGGAGATGGCAGGGTGCATGCAGGTTTTCCTTCTCTTTACTCCTAACAAAAACCATTGATCAAAACTTGTATAAAGCAGCTGTGTCAGACTTCATATTTTTATCAAAAATGTGATATATTAGCTGAATTTCCATCAAACCTGTTAGAAGTAATTTTAGATATTCAGAAGTTAAGCAAACCACTTTCTTATATGGGCTGGGGGGGTAGGAGTAGGGAGAGATTTAACTTTTTTTTTTTTTTTAATTGCAGCTTGGGTGAGAGTTTATAGTACAAATTAGCTTCCATTCAACTTACACACATTTTGTTTAGTGACATGGGTTACAATTCCCACAATGTAACAGTACTCTTTCCACGGGTCCTCTTGTTTCCAAACCTCCTCCTCTCCTGGCCTGCCCACTTCCTGCCTTCTGCACTTTGTTTTTAGGTAAATGCTGCTCTTTTGGTCTCCTGAGTTACTGTTCTGAGAAGCAGGTTCCACATGGATGCTGCTGGAGTTGTTATTAAGCGTGCACAAGAGAACGAAACGCTCCTTGGTCCTGCACTGTCCTGACAGCTGTGGCTGAGCCCACCTTTTGCTGCCACTGTGTCAATCCATCTCATTGAGGGTCTTTTTCTTTTTCACTGATTCCCCACTTTTCCAAGCATGAAGCCCTTCTCCAGGGATTGGTCCTTCCTGATCATATGTCTGAAGTACCAGATTAAGTGTCACCATCCTGGCTTCTAAGGAGCATTCTGGCTGTACTTCTTCCAAGACAGACTGTCCATGGTACTTTTAATATTCTTCACCAACACCATAATTCAAATTCATCTATTCTTCTATAGTTTTCCTTATTCACTGTCCAACTTTCACATGCATATGAGGCAACTGAAAAATAGCACAGTTTGGGACTGAGAAACCTTAGTCTTGAACATGAAATCTTTGCTCTTGAATACTTTAAAAAGGTCTTCTGCTGATTTGCCTAATGCAAACACCCTCTGACTTCTTGACTGCTGCTTCCTTGAGCACTGATTGTGAATACAAGCAAACTGAAGTCTTTGGACAACTTCAATCTTTGCTCCATTTATCATGATGTTATTTATAGGTCCAGCTACAGATGTTAGTGTTAGTGTTTGTTTGAGAGTTAGTCCCTGGAGGTGGACCTGGTTCTAGGCCTGAAGTTTGTCTGCGAGTCACAGTCTCAGAGGTTACACTAGTAAAGTCTGGTTTCTCTTCTGATTTGACTTTTGTTCTGCGTTGTTTTTTTGGTTTTGTTCTCCCTGTCTATTTATTGTGGTCTCAATCACAAAGGTCAGTCAGTAGTGGCAGTTGGGTACCATCAAGTTTCTCTGGGTCTAGGCTAGTGAAGACTGTGGTTCATGTGGTCCATTAGGCCCCCTTGGGCTAATTGTTTCCTTGAGCCTTTGATTTTTTTTCACTCATCTTTTGCTCCTGATGAGAAGAAAGCAATATTTGTATCTTAAAGGGCAACTTTTAAGATCCTAGTTGATACTCACCAAAGTAGGATGTAGAACATTGTCTTTGTGGACTAGATTATGCCAGTTGACAGAACTGTCCCTCAAGTCTGTGGTCCTACATCCCCAAGCCCAGTGACTCATTCCCTCAAGCTGTTTGGTTACGGCTAAGAGGTTTTCAGAACTTTGCCCTGGGGGAGAAGGGTGGATTTTTCAATGCGGAAAGCACTTTGAGTTCCTAAAAGATGCGCATTAATTAATTAGCAGGCAGTTTGGATTCAGCAGCACAACTATTTTCCAACCCAGAAAGGTAAGTTCAAAACCTAAAAGCTCAGCAATTGAAAAAACAAATGAAGAGCTAATGGTGGTTAAGTGGTTGATAGTGAAATCAGGTTGATAGTGAAATGAATACCGTGGTTAAGTGGTAGATGGTAAGAAGGGCTTTCTGTAGCACTACCAGTCAGTACAGGAAAATTACAAAGTAAAAAAAAGAGAGAGAGCGAAATTTATAATGAGCTCAACAGTTAAGATGAACCTGGTTTCTCCTGAATGCCGACTACTTCTGCCCCATTGATGCCAACAGCTAGTGTTCAAAGGAACTGAAGTGATACCATGACATTCATCGCAACACTTTCTAAACCCTGCAGCCCAAGCTCTGTGCCGATGCTGGGAAATGACATTTAATGGCCCGTGTCTCTCATCCTGAGGAACACAGACGACACAGCTCTCATTGCCAATGGCAGACCTACCAGGTTTCAGGCCCTGCGATCTCCTCTCTCCGCATGGCTTACTGTCCTCGGGTTCACACCATGTCATTACTGGGATTTCAAATGTGGTACCAAAAGTCAACTAAATTCACCCCAACACACCACTCTACACAATTCAATAATCTACAGATCCTTGGGTAGAATCAAGATTGGATTTTGAAGTAATCCACATTAAGTTCTATGGAACTGGGTAGAGCAAAGTGTAAACATTGAACTCTGAATTGATATTCAACTCAAAGCTGAAAAACAATTTCTCAATTCCAAATGGCATGCAGAATATACGACGCTGACAAAATGAATTGCTTATCTAAACACACCACACCACCTAATTAGCCAAATGTATGTGCATCTTGTCCAGCATATATACTATGTGTCGGGCTGTGGGCAAGGAGACAATCTTGAGCTGTGCATCTTCAGTCTCTAAGGACAGTCTGATTAAAAAACCCAGTCATAAAAGGATGACGAAAAAGACTGTTTCCCTGTACTCTGAAACCAGCTCTAAGACCAATTCCGAAAGAGATACTCAAAACAGGTTTAGAAGAAACACTGCTTCTATAAGTGGCTGTCACTTTGAACCTCAACACTCACTTGGAGACCCTTACTTGAGTCTTTGGAAATATTTCACAAATTCAGAATTCTCTGCAGCTTTCAGAAGAAAGCCATCGGCTAGCCAGCTCACTATCACTGCCTTATGAAACCCACTGAGTGATGAGGCCACCTCTCCTGTCCCGGTATTCTCAACTGCCCGCAAGGCGAAAGCAGCTTCGTTACAATTTTAGTGTGAAAATCTTCAATCCCGATGAGTTTCAAGTAAAACCACTAGCTAAAAACCAATCTCTCTCTGAGATATACAAAAACTTGTGGCTAATTCCCCCTTGTACTACTTTACTTTTTGGTAAATCATCTATCAAGTCCCCGGAACCAGTGGATGAAAATGAAAGTTAAAAATACAGGAGAAAGTGAGCACAGGATATGAACAGACACTTCACTAAGGATGAGATCAGGGCAGCCAACAAACATATGAAGAAGTGCTCACGATCACTAGCTATTAGAGAGATGCAAATCAAAACAACAATGTGATACCATCTCACACCAACAATAACAGCAAAGATGAAAAATGGA
>NW_006408632.1:642179-683579 GCF_000296735.1 Chrysochloris asiatica
TTTAAAAAAAAAAAAAAAATACAGGAGATTCTTGTAGGATCTGGAATTAGTACTCATAGTTTCCTACGCCCACTTTTCCCTGCTATACAATTGTGACAAGCCGAAGCAGTCACATGAACTCAAGACAGTGCTTTAAAAACAGCTGCTAGGATAAATCACCACAAATAGTAAAGTACATGAAATGAAGCCAGTGTTTCCATATCTGCTTTCAAAAACACTGTGTATGCAGATACACACTGTCCACTGCCACCATGCAGCAGCCTCGGGGTTACAAAGTCCAAACAAGAGGCTTTCCTCAATTTCCAGTCAGACACTGCCAGCAAGGCAAGGCTGTGAAGGATGGAAACCATGCTAGTGTTCACGAGACTTCCCTTTCATCATTGTGTTTCTTACAATAAAGTCAGAATCAAAACGCATTCAGATCAGTATGCTGCTGCACCTTTTCACTAACTTCTTGTTCAATTCAGAAGCCCTAGTACCCAATTTCACCTGAGCTGTCCCAAACACATATCTACATGTTCACTAGAAGCTGGGGGAATACCAGGAGCAAGCATGGACCATCCAAGGAACTGCCCAGTCAGAGCTGACAGAACCCCAGATAGCAGAGCTGTGTAGGAGCCTGCTTCTGCACCACACGTGGCCACCCAGCCTCTGTGTGCCCACTTCCCAGGACAGACGTGGACTGATTCCTGAGGCTGAAGGGCAGGTATATACTGGTAAACTGCTACAACCTGCCTTGTAGGGAACAGAAACATTTCCCTCTAACCTCTACCCACCCTTGATTCCAGAGACAGTCTATCACTCCTTCGCACAATGGGACTCGTCCTCCTTTGTGATCCAGAGCATTTTCACTGGCTGGTCTTTTGGGATTAGATTAACCAGGCCGTTTTTCCTAGCCTGTCTCAGGAAGCTCTCATGAAACCTCCTCACCAGCATCACAGCACCACGCAGGCCTCCAATGACCGGCAGGTGGCTGTGAAGATGTGCACTGGCCAGAATCAAACCAGGTATCCCTCATGGAAGGAGAGAATTCGACCCTGGAGCCACGCCCAACCCTCCCCGCCCTCCCTCCCGACACATACACAGTACCCCAGAGGGCTGCTACTACACGCCTCAAACCTTGCCCAGAACCAGGTCCCCATCCTGGTCTTCCTCAGCAGACTCTCAGAATGAACAATGCTGCTCGGAATCGTCCCTGGTGGGTGGGTCCAGGGAAGAGGAGACACTGACCCCCACCACACTAAACCATGGGACACCTGCATCAGACTTTTTCCAGTCTTATGTTCCTTCCATGGGATTAGAAAGGATTTCACTGTGCCAACTCATTTTCAAAAACAGTCAAATGAAGACCAACCTTAAACTAACTTGACAACATAAACCACACGTCCATTTTCCTGAACGTGTACACAATGTCCTGTCCAGACAGTGTATATTACACAGCGCTCACTCCACCAAAACTATCTAAAAACATTAATGTTTTCAGAGGTCTCTATAAACGAATGCACGTTCAAGACCATTATCAAAGAAACGAAGCATTAAAATAGGTTTGAAGTGACTTTTTAACTAGCTTTTTATTTTAGTGACTATAAGTTGTTTCTTGCCCCCCCCAAAAAAAAATCTTGGAAAGGAAATAAGAATTAAAACCTACAAATATAAAAATTTCAAACTAAATAGTCTGTGTGGGTTTCCTCTATGAAATTTAGCACTGGCAGTAGGAAGCAGGGATGACTACCACCTTCCCAGCTCAATCCACACTAAGGCCTCAAACATTGCTACCATTATTGTTAAGTGCCATTGAGTGATTTCCAACTCTAGCAACCCTGTCTAGGGTGTCCAAAGAGCAGCTGGTGGGTCTGAACCACCGACTTTGCAGTTGGCAGCCCTGTGCTTATCCTACGGCACCACACCAGGACCCCTACCTACTATACTTCATCTCAATGATGGAGAAGACCAAGACCTGTCAAGTCAAAAAACGAGTAAACACAACTGAAAAGCTATTCCTTGAAGTACTTTAAACAGTGATGGTAGTGGTACTTATGTGCCATGGAGTTGGTTCCGACTCACAGCAACCCTGTACCGGGTTTCTGAGTCTATAAATCTTTACAGGCGCAGAAAGCCTCATCTTACTCCCATGGAACTGCTGGTAGTTTCAAATTGCTGTCCCTGAGGTTAGCAGTCCAATTTATAACCACTCCACTAAAAAGAACCAACACTAGTACTATTGGGTTTCCTACAAAGAACTGCTTCATAAATAAGTCCAAAAGGTTAAAGTCAGCAGAGTACGAGGGATACAGTGGGACAGTCAATGAGAACGAAAATTTGAGCACAAGTTCCTCTGCCCACTGGCCAGCCTATACTAACTGTCCTACGAACAACTCCACGACCTCCCTAGAACAGGACAGTTCTAAGGAAGAATCCAGCGGAGTAGGCTTTACACCAAAAAAATGTGAGATGAACAGCATCGTGTCTCCCCAGATGGCTTCTTTTGTGGAAGCTAGGTTCACTTCTTCTTCCTTCTTCTATCTCCCCGAAGCTCCTTTCTCCCCCCATAATCTACATGGGCTGCTGGGCCTCACTCTGCTTCCTACTGAGTGTCCAGCAATCTCTGCACTTAGAAACCCACTATGTAAAACAGATGACCCTACCATAGACTGGCCATTACTTAATGGCTACAATACCTGATTTCAGACAAGGACCAGGACTCTAGCCTGGTTAAGGGACTTGCCCTGAGGGCTGTAATGGGTCAGTGGACTGGGTCACCTGTTGGAACTTTCCACTCAAACTCTTTATACCACAGAAAAAGACAAATTCAGAGAAAACGAAGGTTACTAAACACAATATATTTGTATGTCAGGCTTTTCCTTCAGAGAAACAACAAAAACCAGTGTGGTGCTGTAGGCTTAGCATTGGACTGTGAACCATGTCAGTGGTTCAAACCTACCAGTTGCTTCTTGGAAATGCTATATAGGGTCACTATGAGTCAGAACCGACTCAATGGCACTACACAACCAGCTTCAAATAAGAGTCCCAGGATAAGCACTGAACTGCTAACTACAAGATCAGCAGTTGAAACCCACCAGCCACTCCTTGGGAACCAGATACACAGTCACTATGACTCAAAACTGATTCGATGGCATTTAATGGCAACAAAGTTTTAAATGAGCACAGCGGTAAAATTAGAGCAGAAAATGTGAAAGAACTGTTGTAACCTATATGCTGCAACCAAGTCCTGCTGTGGGTTAACGTGCAAAGTCCATTTGAACCACAAGGTCGGCGGTTCAAGCTCACCAGACACTCCTCGGAAACTCTATCCACTAAGGGTTGGAACCGACTCAGTGGTGCTTAACAATAACAAAAACATATGCTGCAATAATACCACTACAATTCTCCTGAAAAACAAAAACCAGCCAATATTTACACTCCAGCTATGTGCCAATAGTTTTCTTCGGTTGGTGAATTGTTTTGACTAGTTTATCAAAATTTAAATTCAAGGAGCTCTGGTAGCATAGTGGTTACAAATCGGGCTGTGAACCGCAAGATCAGCAGTTGGAAACTGCCAGCTGTTTCGCGGGAGAAAGATGAGGCTTTCTGTTCCTGTAAAGATTTACAGCCTTGGAAACCCTGTACAGGGATGCTATGAGTCAAAACCGACTCCACGGCACACAACAACAACAATAGGTAAAACTGACATCTAAATTCACACATACACTAAACTAACATTGTATATGCATCCTGGTGTGGTGCTGTAGGATAAGTGCTCCAACTCAAGGTCCGTTTGAACCACAAAACCAGTGGTTCAAATTCCCCAGCTGCTCCTTGGAAACCCTATACAACGTTGCTATGAGTTTGAACTGACTGGATGGCACTTAACAACATTGTATATACCTAGCATTCATTTATAGAACACTTTGCGTTAAAAAATTTCCCAAGGGGCCAAAAAGAAAACAAAACAAAAACCCTAAAACCTTTTTAAAACCATTCTTTTCATCAGCATTTCTGTGAGAAAATAACTCGGATTAAGAAAGTAAGCAAGGCACATTGGACTCACCTCCCCCTTTACATACACCTACAAGAGGAAATCAGATCCCTTCTGCTTATACTGGCTTCTTAAAAAAAAAAAAAAGCCTTCGATCACTCATTCTTTTATAAATGGATACTACGATGTTTCCAGAACTGCAATCTAAAGCATGCTCTGACTCAGGTATGCAGCATATCTTGAGGGGGACAAGGTTTCCAAGGCAACTAACTCTGATGGATCCTTGAGAACCATTACATCATACCTGGTCCGATTTCTCACACACACACACATCCCCACCCCCTTCTCTGATCGAAATGATTCTATTGTTTAATTTTAGTTTCAAAACCATATGAGAAGCTGCAAAGCCCAAACTAAAACAGGCATCACGTCACTGTGTTGCAAAGAGCCAGGCGTCAGTGCCACGCAGCTGAATCCAAGTCAGCTCCCGCACGACACGCTTCTGAAACCCATGCACAGACCTGGGCTTCCTCACTCAGAACAGTGCGTATTATCTCCCCTTCTCAAGTGTGCAGACAGCAACCCACGTCATCCTCAGGTATGCACCTACTGTGAGCGTGGAGAGGACATAAAAGTTATGCTATAGCCAAGTTGCAGATCAACTCTATGGTTAGTTTTGTGGGTGCATGTGAGAACAGCAAAGAGCAGGAGATGCAATGCAGGGATCGTCATGTGACAACTGAAGTAATCCTGAACTCCCATCAAAAGACGGAGTGGGACTATGCAAACAAGGTGCCTGCGGCCCACCAAGGAGATTGGATAGCCTGCCAATAATACGTACAGACAAGGGGCGCAACACCCTTGTGTGGGTGAGACCGTGTAAATAATGTGGTGATTGATCAGTCTCAGCATTCTCCTAGGATTGTTGTTAAGTGCCTTCAAGTTGGTACTGACTCATAGCGACTCTGCATAGGGTTTCTGCGTTTGAACCACTGACCCCGCATTTCAAACAGACCGTGGGATCAAGTGCTTATCCTGCGGCACCACACCAGGATGAGAGCCAATTCCAAATTAGAGGAGCAGCTCTACTAAGAAATAAGAGAAGTGAAGCTCATCCTTTGGGCCCTCGTTCCTGAGCTGGGAACCTCCTAGACCAGGGAGACCAGAGAGCTCTAACACCAGAGACAGCAACAAAGTAGTGGCAGAGAGATGGCAGAAACAGAGGCAGCAGATCCAGGAGGCCGGCAGGAGAAGGCACAGTGGGCTTCCTGGCCCTCCGAGCAAGAAAGCTGAGCCCCTGCAGGGCCTGCTGGCAGAGTCGGGTGCCTCTGACCACTTAACAGAGCTCGGCTTGCTGACCCACAGACCTGGAGAGCTTTGGGGTATATGGGTTGAGTGGGGTGACTCTGAGGACTTATCAGTAGCACTAAAGAGCTTTGCAACACTTGCACAAGCAGGACAGCGGCCAGGCCAGCTCAAGAGGACTGAGTGCCCAGAGGCTGAAGGCCAAGGAAAGGCTTGTCTGTGGGAGTGGAGAAGATGTCCTGACCCAAGTCCTTCCTGA
This sequence comes from Chrysochloris asiatica, assembly GCF_000296735.1. Lineage (NCBI taxonomy): Eukaryota > Metazoa > Chordata > Mammalia > Afrosoricida > Chrysochloridae > Chrysochloris > Chrysochloris asiatica. The sequence continues at coordinate 647,720 of NW_006408632.1, forward strand.
AACTGAACTGTCAGGGGCCCTGGTGGCACAGTGGAGAAAGTGCTCAGCTGCTCAACAAAAGGTTGGTGGTTCAAACTCACCAGCAGTTTCCTGGAAAAAAGATGTGACAGTCTATTTTCATAAAGATGCCTTTACGCCCTAGGAGGCAGTTCTCCTCTGTCCTAGAGTCAGAATCAACTCAGCCTCAATGGGTTTAGTTGTTTGTTTGAAGTTACCCAATAAACCCAATAAGGGCAAAAGTTAAACCAGAATTAAATACCAGGGTAAGTAAAAAAAAGTATTGTTACTATGATTCTAGCTCATACACACTTGGGTTTCTTTCCAAAGAAAACACGTGATCAGTGGATGGCAAGAGACAAGTGCTCGCAGTAATTGCTTGTCTAAGTCTCATATTAGGGTGTCTTCTAAACAAAGGTCCAATCAAAACCATGAATTCCAAGGCAGAGAGGTAAACTCAGGATACGGTGACTGTTTTTTGGGATTCCAAAGGGGTAAACTTGATAAGACTCCCTTGAAGGACGTAAGATGATCATAGGGGATTAATAAGTTTTCAGACAGACTAAAAGCTGCGTTGGTGAGAAAAAGGTGAGAAAGTCGCACTGAGGACTGTTAAGATATCACAGCCATGTACTTGCACATTCTTTACGGCAAGCGCAGGCTGTGCTGTGAGAAATTTTTTTTTTTTTGGAAGATTTTATTCTGAACTAAGCAATAGTTTACATGGGAAAACAATGGTTTCATACCATCGTTTCATTGCAATGATTACAATCTCCTCCGTGCATCATCATTCAACAGTATTTGCTTCTATTCCCTGCTTTTTTGGATGTGCACAAAAACACTCAAGAATATATAATCATTCAAACCAAAGGGCACATTCTTGCAAGCCTGCCTCCTGGCCACCAGCACCCAGTGCATCTCTTTCCATGAGTCTAAAGTCCTCAGCTGCTCTCTCTTTCCATGTCCTCATCTCTGCCTCCATCTCCACTGTCGCTGCTTCTCTGGATAAGGTCCCTGTCCTGTGAGAATTTTGTTGGGAAACCTTACTCCACCCACCAGAACTTGCTCCTTTAGATTTCTGTTTGTTCCCAAAGCTCAAAGAACATTGAAAAGATACACAATTTGAACCCTCAAAGATACCAAAACTGCTGTTTTGATGTGGTGTATTTCAGAGTGCAGAATTCTTCAGGGAAGGGTTAGATAGATACATGGAAACACCACCTTTATGTACAGATTGAGCTGGAGGAATGTTAAGAAACAACAGTGACACATTTTGATATATTTTGTTTGGTAAAGGTTTCTGTGATACTGTTGCAATATATTTTACCCTACTCTCCTATTTCTAACCAAACTAGTTGAATTTTCTCAGGGAAAGCCATTTTTAAATCCTTGATTCTACTCTAGCATTGGACTTAGTTCTAATGTTAAATCAATCTACTTTTATTTCACAAAAAGCCACATAACTTTAAACTGCAGGAAAATCGTGGCAGCTGCTGTCTGAGGTCTCAAGGCTATTCCTTCAAATGTACATAATGAACTATGGTCAAGCTGCTGCCTGTCCATGGGCTGTCTCCTGTGGGCCAGGGTACAGGATGTAGGAGGCACAGTCCCGGCTCAGACAGCGTGGAGACGTCTCTCTAAAATTCAAAGACTTGCCAATAAAGTGCACGTTCTTCTCAGGGGGAAGTGCACATGTATGCCAGTTAGGGGTGATTCAGACCTCCTATGCTGCCCAACCCCCACCAGGCCTGTTTCTAGAAAAGAATTTTTTATTTTCTTGTTTGTTTTGGGACTCAAATTATAGTAGCATTCCAGATAATTCACTTCCCTCCGGGTTTCCTATGCTCCTGAAATGACAGTTCCTTTCCACAGACGCAGGGGAGAGTGTTTAATTATTGTCGATCTAAGTGACCCCTGCCAATGGTTGTGACAGTTTACCAAGCAGTCAGGAGAAGTTATCAACTGGGGTTCTGCCAAAGCCTGCCTTGGCTCACTGAAAAGCTCCCCGCAGCCCCTGGGAGTGAGCATAATTGTCCTCCTCTGAAGCTCACGTGGACAAACACCTGCCCAGGACCCTGGTGGGTGAGGAACAGCCCGGGTCCTCTCCAGACCCTGCTGGAGACCCAGACACAGGGAGTTTCTGAGAGCAGTCACTCTACCTGCCACCACCATCTCCTGGAGATGTTTGACAACAATATACTCACTTGGCTAAAGTAAAATAGGAAGCCTATAAAAGAGCAAGCTAGGGGACTAATGCCTACCTGGAGTACTTCAGGTAGTACTATGGTGATGGGTCAAAAACCTGAAGTATCTTAGTAGAAATCTTTAAATCACACAACAACTAACCAGTGAGTTAGTGCCAACGCATGGGGGCTTCTTGTACGTCAAGGTAGAATAGCGTTTGACAGGGATTTCAAAGTCTGATGGGTTTTTTTTTGCAAGTGGATTGCCAGGCCGTTCTTCCATGGCACCTCTGGGAAGACTCAAACCACCAATATTCTGTTCAGCAGCCAAGTGTTTAAACCATTTGTACCACCCAGCAATCTTTACTAATGCACTAAGCACGTGATAATACCACTTAATCATGCCATCAAGACACAGATTTAACAGTATGTATAACTATTGGGTATGCCATAAACAGATGAAAATTAAGAGACTAATTATATAAAATATACGTTATGTATTAGATTTGTTCCGAGGATAAACGCAACTTGTATTGACTTTGCAGGTACAGAAAGACACGTCAAAGCACCACCTGTAATCTGAGTACAAAAGGATCTACTATGAATGTTTTCATGTATTCTCTTCCTAATCTTTTTGTAATGCTTGTAAACTTCTTAAACACCAGGAGGATATCATCAACAACTTAGGAATCTTTCCTTAACTTAACACTATGGCGAGGGCATTCTGTTCAGAAGACAGCATCAAAGCCTGTGGAGGAAGCAAACTCCCTCAGAGAGACTCTCCCATACCACCAGGACCACTGACAGGTTTTTGGCTGGTAGACACCGTGTCGTGAACGCCTTTGTGCACACGGGTCTGTAATCATTTCCAGCAAAAGAAGGGGGCATCGACCGGGCCCTCTGCTCTGTGCCTGCAGGTCTAACGAGTGGCAGGCCTCACCAGCTCATTGTGCACCACAGCACACAGACGTACGATGTGCTCACTGCTCTCACAGGGGGAGGTGACATCCATAGAACAGGACAGCAGCCTTAGGTCGTGAGCTCCCTTAGAAGGCAGGCTCAGTGATGGTGAAATGACCTAGAGGTCACTGACCAAGCAGACCATCTGAGAACAAGTGCCAGGTGGAAGAGGCTGGAAACTTGATCATATTTTCAGGAGGATGACAAAAGACCAAGGCTGACCCAACAAGGCAGATTTTATTTTGGTGTAGAGGTGGGAGGCAGCTCCCATGGGGCACCCCCCACCCCTTCCCAAGACAGACATGATGACCACAGACCAGGAGAGTGAGGAGACCTGGGCACTGGGTAAGTGCTCTAACTCAATAGCTTGAAAGTAGGTCAAGAAGCAAAGCATCAGATGGTTTAGCATCCAACGGACAATTATAAGGATAAGCAGAGCTTCAAAACTAACACCACAACACTCTAAAATATCAAGCAGGGGGGAAAAAATCAGTGACTGACAGGTGGTCTTTCCGGCTCTATAGTCTAATTATATAGAACTAAAGAAGCTACCATTTCTCTTATCTGATAAACATGGCCTAGATAATCTCTAAATCTCCTCCCAACTTTAAAACATCTACTATTCCACATAGAAAGTAAACATTCAGGGAAAAAAGAGTTGATTTTCGCATATTCTCAAATTCTGAGTAGTACTTTGCAGTCAGAGCCAATCAAGAGCAGTCATAAATAGTTAAAAGATGATACGAGGGGACTTCAAAAAATTTGTGGAACAATTGCATTACTTCAAACTTTTTGAAGTCCCCTTGTATATGCTTCTAGTTCCACCTGCTAGAGAAGTCCCCATTTCTCCTAGGTCCTCACTCGCACCACTACCAAGCCCTGGACATAACACAGCAAACACACACAGGAGGGCTCTGAAAGGTGGGATAGGGCAAGCTGCCTAGGGACCCCGAGATGTGAGGAAGGACACAGGGCTGAGTCACCAACAGGCACACACAGAAAAACCTTCTCAGAAAAGCCGATTCCCAGAAATGGGAAGAAAGGGTTCTCACATCAGAAAACTTTTCTGGCCATACCTGGTCCTACTCCAGGAGTCTGTGGGTGATGCAAACAATTAATGCACTCAGCTACTAACAGACAGGATGGAGGTTTGGGTCTAACCCAGAGCTATCTGGGATGAAAGGCCTATGTCAGTGAAAACCCTGTGGAGCACAGTGCCTGGCTGACATACATGGGGTCACATGGGGTCATCATCACTCTGGGTGGACTCAAAAGCAACTGTAGTTTGGCCCACTTCAGCACCGCCAAACCCCAGTTTTTGCAGGAGCTGATCACCCAACACATTCCCAGTTCACAAAAAGCAGGTGGAGTTCCTATTCTGCCACCAGGTGGTGTCAGCAGGCTAATGGGGAGTTGATCTCCCACCGTGTGTCTGGCAGAAGCAGGCAGAAGGGATTCATCCTACTGTCCTGCCACGACAGTGCTGGTGGAAATGGATACGTCATCTTTCTTCCTCTGACCAGGAGAAGCAGGTGGTACTCCTTCCACGTTCCCAGGTTCAGCAGTGAGCTGAGCCTCCAGCCCTGCCCAACAGTAAAGAGGTTGCATAAGGTAGGGTTATACACCACTAAAAGACATACACACAACGTGTCGCTGGGAAGTTGAGCCTCCAACCCTATCCAGCAACAGTGTGAACAAATGAGAGCATCATTCAGCAACACTGGGGAAGACAAGGTGACGAAAAGAAGGGCTAGTCCGCATTTCGTGCCCCATCTCTGCAGGAGCAAGACAACAGGGTTCAGCTCTCTGCCTGCCTCTTCCAGGTGTCAGCAGGGACCAGGGAGGAGCTAAGCTCACCCCTCTAGTCAGAGGCATGTGAATTGATGCTCCAGCTATGCTGTGGAAGTATCATCAAGGTCAAGGAAGGAGGTAACCCCTGACTGCACGCAGCAGACACAGGCAGAAACTTTGGAACTGAGAAACACAATTCACAAACAAACCCAGTTTGCTGGAGGAGCTCAGTAGTAGAGTGAAAGTGACAGAAGATAAATCGGTGAACTTAAGTCACAACAACAGAAGTGACCCAATTGGAAGATAAGAAAGGAAAAAAGTCTGAGAAATATATATCTATATACAGAATCTTAGGGAGCTGTGGGACAATAACAAAAAAATAACACTGTTACTACTGGGGTCCAAGAAGAGAAAGGAGGAACTGAAAAAGCACTCAAAAACATGGCTGAAAACTTCCCAAATTTGACACAAAACTTAAAACTACAGAGTCAAGAAGCTAAGCAAACTCCAAACGGCATAAGCCCAAATAAATTAATTAATGACAACACACATCATAATGAATCTTCACAAACTAAAGACAAAGGCAGAGAGACATGACATGCTGCCTTTGTTGTTGTTTATAGGTTTTCCTAGGAGCAGCAGGTGGGTTTGAACTGCTAACCTAAGGTTAGCAGCCCAGGGCTGATCCTACAATGCCACACACCAGCACTCCAGGGAACACCAATTCAAATCAGATTTCTCATCTGAAACCATGAGAGCCAAGAGAAAGAAGCAGATTCTTCAAGTACTACAAGAAAACCGTCAGCAGCAAATTCTGTATTTAGTGAAAATGCCATTCTGAAATGAAAGAGAAATAAAGACATTCTCAGACAAAAGAAACCTAAGATAATGTGTTGCCAGAATGGCTATTATTTCCTGTTTAGAAAAATCTCTATAACCAAAGGAAATTGTAACAGAAAAAGACTTAGAATTTCAGAAAGTAAAGGACTTCTTAGGATTTTTTAAAATTCACATTTGATAGGTGGAGCAAACCCCACAATTCAATGTGGTATTTAATGCATGTAGAAGACATACAGTCAATTATATTTGGAAAGTAGGTAAGGTAGAGGCACATAAAGGGAAGTAAGTTTCTAAACTGAACTTGAAGACATAAAATGCTGCCACCACTGATATTGATCAGTAGGCTATAAGTTATATACATACACTATAATACCTAAAACAAACCACTAAGAAAAGAAAACTAAGTTGTTAAGTGCTGTTGAATCCGTTCTGACTCATAGCAGCCCTGTGCAGGGTTTCTGAGGCTTTAAAATCTTTGCAGGAGCAGAAAGCCTCATTTCTCTCCCACAGAGCAGCTGGCAGGCTCAAACCACCAACTTTGTGGTTCACAGTTCAGTGCTTATCACATGGAACTACTGCGCTCCTAAGAAAACTATGCAAAGCAATATTCAAAACACAATAAAAATACGCTATTTAAAAGACATGGGGGCAAAGTGAATAAAAATGTTATCTGACCATATGCTATGTACAAGAAGCTCACTTCCAGTACAACACACACAGATGGAAAGGAAACGGAAATGCAAAACAAACATCCATTTTAAAAAGCAGGAGTGGTTTTATTAATACTGGCTAAACTATACTTCAGAGCTACGGTACTGTATTTACATATAAACATGTGCATGCGTGCGTGTGTATATACACACACACACACACACTATATATATATATATATGTATATACGTATTATTGTTCTTGTTAAGCAATTAGTCAGTTCTGACCCACAGCAACCCTGTATAAAGTCTGAAGAGCAGCTGGTGACCCTGAACCACCAACCTTGTGGTTCAAACCAACTTTGCAACCCAGCGCCACACCAGGACACTCTCTTCTTTCTTCTCTCTCTCCATATATATAGAGAGAGACATATACAGTGGTGGTATGCTGGGGAGTCAGTTCTGACTCACTGCAACCCTATATAGGGTTTCTGAGGCTGTAAATCTTTACAGGAGCAGAAAGCCTCATCTTTCTCCCGCGGAACCGCTGACCTTGAGCAGCTTGACTTGTAACCACTATGATACCAGAGTTTATATATATATGTTGTTGTTAAATGCTGTTGAGTCAGTTCCAACTCAACAACCCCATATATGGTCTTTGAGGAGTGGCTGGTGGATTTGAACCACTGACCCTGTGGTTAGCAGTCTTCCAGTGCTTATCCTACAGCATCACACCAGGATCTCAAAAGGCTATGGGTTCAGGAGTGAGACTCAAACCCATGCCTCCAAAGGAGACTGTGACCTGAGTGAAGTACCTTACAGTATCCTGATACTATTAAAAAATAAAATGAAACTGACAAATATCTAGAAACTAACAGAAAAAAGGTACACATCACCAATATAGAAATGGAACAGGGGTATCACCACAGATCCTTCATCACTTAAAAGAGTAAGTTGTTGTTAAGTGCAGTCAAATCAGTTCCAACTCATAGCGACCCTGTGTAAGGTTTCCCAGGAGCAGCTGGTGAGTTTGACCTTGTAGTTCAAACCGACCTTGCAGTCCAGTGCATTGTCCTGTAGAGCCACATAAGGGAGCACTACAAACAACTTTTATATTGTTCTATCAATTTTTTAAAACCTATAAATTACCAAAAATCTCAATCAAGATGATACAGACAAGCTGAATAATCCTAAAACCACACACACAACACACACACACACATATAATGTAAAAAATTCCAAAATAAACAATATCCAAGCCCACATGGTTTCAGTAGCAAATACAACCAAACATTTAAACAATTTTACACAAACTCTTTCAGAAAATATAGAAGGAGGGAATATATCCCAACTCGTTGTAAAGGTCTTAATACTAAGATTAGACCTTCTTAAAAGAAAACCGAGGCAGAAATACCCAACAAAAATAACAGGAAATTCAAACTAGCAATGTATAAAAAGAATTATACACTATGACCAAATAAGATTTATTCCAGGCATGCAAGGCAGGTTTAAAGTGGAAAATCAATCATTGGGATTATTAAAAGTCTAATGATTTTTATGACTGATTTATATCAACTGATGTAGAAAAAGCATTTGATAAAATCCATCATCTATTCCAAACATGACGAAAACTCTCAAAAGTCTAGGAGTAAAGAGAAACTTCCTCATTTTTTTAAACAGCATCTACAAAATAACTATAGTGAACATACTTATCAACCCAAGAGATGGATAGGGAACAAAGCAAGGGATGTCTGCTCTCACTGTTCCTCATCAACACAGTACTGGCAGTTCTCTCCAAAATTAAAAGCATAAAGATCACAAAAAAAGAAATAAAAATTGTTCCTATTATTGGCAGATTATATGATTATCTCTGCAGTTCTCCCAAGAAATCTAAAATAACCCCTAGTGAGCTTGGCAAGGTGGCAGGACACACAGATCAGGTAGACACATAAACATAGGAACATGTGTAAACTGAAATTAGAAGTACAATACTATTCACAATTGCTCCAAAGTAAATGAAAGAAATGGTGCTGGAGCAATTGGGCATCCATGAGCAAGAAGAAGAAACACTGACTTAACGCTCACAACATAAACACATGTTAAGCCAACCAAGTCCTAGACTTAAAAAAAAATAAAAATAACTAAAATTTGAGAAAAAAAAAATCCAGGAAAAAAATTGGGGATCCAGGGCTAGGTGAAGAGTTCTTAGATTTGACACCAAAAGCACAATTCATGAGAATGAAACTGACACACGGAACTTCATCAAAACTTCTAACGTTTCGCTCTGCTATAGACCCTAACAATCAAGGGGAGGAACAAAATCAACTCTAGATTATGAGATATTCTCAAATCAGAGATGACAAAGGCCTTGAACCTGGGATATACAAAGAACTCTCAAAATGCAACAATAAAAACAAACAAGAAGTCTAATTAGAAAATATGCAAAAGACGGGAAGAGTGTATGCAGAGGCAAATAAGCATGTGAAAAATAATCGCCAACATTGGGTAAGTGCAAATTAAAAGCACCATGAGCTCCCACTACACACCAATCAGAAGGGCTAAAGCAACAGTGACCTCACATTGCTGGTGAGGAACCTGGATCACTCTTGCACCCTGACAGGTACAGCCCTTTGGCAGTATCTTAGAAAAGGAAACTACTAAGTACCCAGCAATTGCACTCCTGGGCATTTATCCCAGAGAAATGAAGATTTATGTTCACACAAAAACAGGCACAGAACTGTTCATGGCAGTTGCTCATTGTCTAGGGAAGCCACAACAGAGCAGGTGCCTGATGGGAGGCTTCGCCATGGAGTGCATGCCCTGGACCACCAGTTCTTCAGTTGGCAGCTGCTGGAAAGGAAGGTCTCAGGGAGATGACGTGTGGCACACAGCGTGGGCTGGTTCATCCCCTCCCTCAAGAGCCAGCTGGAAACCACCCAAATGCCCTTCAACAGGTGAATGATTCAACAAACCATGGACTACACTACTCAGCAATGAAAAAACAAGGAAGGATTGATACACTAACATCTTACAATGATCTCAAGAGAATTGTGTTGAGTATAAAAAGCCAATCTCAAGCATTTGCATACTGCATGACTTTTACTTAAAATGATAAAAATACAGAAATGGAGAGCAGGTTCCTAAGGGTTGATGTTGTTATGTGCTGGTGAGTTGGTTCAGACTTATGTAGTGACCCTGTATAAAGTTTCTGAGTAGCTGGTGGGTCTGAACTACTGACTTTATGGTCAGCAGTCCAGTGCTTATTCTACAGAGCCACACCAGGACCCAAGGGCTAGGGAGGGCAAAAAAAGAGCAGCAGGACGGATCCGTGTGTTGGAGCTATTCTACATTGTTAACAATCACACTAATCTAACACATTGGGTAAAATTAAATAGAATTACACACACACATACACAGTGGAGTATATGTAGAACTAACAAGTCTGAATAAAGTAGACAGATAACATCAATTTCAATTTCCTGGCTGTGATATACTGTAATTATGGGAAAGCAGGGTAAAGGGAATATGAGATCTCCGTTTCTTACAACCACATATAAATCTTCAAATATCTCAAATAAAAAGTCATCCTCCAAAATAGAAGGTATAAAATTTAAACCTGCTTGGACAACTATCAATTACTTTTTCAGCTTTTGTTTGGGACTGTTTGTTGTTGTTAGGTGCCATCGAGTCAGTACCAAATCATAGTAACCTTATTCACAGCAGAACGAAACACCGCCCGATCCCGGGCCAACCTCACTATCGTTGCCACGCTTGAGTCCATCAATGCTGCCACTTGGCCAATCCATCTCACTGGGGGTCTTCCTCTTTATCTCTGACCCTCCACCCTACCAAACATGGTATCCTTCTCCATTGACTGGTCCCTCCTAACAATATGTCGGAAGTATGAGAGCCAAAGTTTGGCCATCTTGTCCTCCAAGGAGCACTCTGGCTTCCAACACAGATCTGTTAGTTCTTTTGGCAGCCCACAGCACATTCAATATTCTCCTCCAACACCATGACTCAAAACCATCAATTTTTCCCCAGTCTTCCTTATTCGCTGCCTAGCTTTCGCATACATATAAGGTTATTGAAAATACCATGGCTTAGGTCAGGCACCCCTAAAGGAGAAAATTTTCTCTTACTACTTTCTGTACCCTGCAAGAGTACTTGTTCTCTTGGTGTCTAGTGACCTTGGGGCCTGAAGGCCAAAACTGAGTCCTCAGCAAAGGGCAGTCTCTGTGAAGCCCCTGGACAGCCTTGAGGTACTCAAGGGAACAAAGCCACTTCCCCCTCCACTTTGTTAATGGGCTTCTGGGGCAGTGCAGTAGGATAAGCAAGGCTTGAAGTTCACACCTACCAGACGCTCCTTAGGAGAAAAATGAGGGTTTCTGCTCCCATGAGGCTTTGTAGCCTCAGAAACCCTACATGGGGTTGATAAGGTTGGGGATCGACCCAATGGCATTGGGATTTTGGGTTAAGTGTGAAGTCACAATGCTAGCTCCTCCATCTGCAAGGTCAGCATGTCCAGTCAAACCAGAATGCTAGCCACAGACATACTTTTACATTTTTCTAGTGTGTAGACAAGTATAAAGAAAGCGATAACATTAATATCAAAAAACATATCTAGCCCAACAGTCAATATGAAATTATTCATGATGTCTTCTTTTCCAGATAGACCCACTTCTAGTACTCACAACCTGCATGTCTTCCCTACTGTTCCCTACTATGACACATCACTAGTATCTGACAAACTTTGTTGCTGTTGTTGTCAAGTGCCAATGAGTCAGTTCTGACTCATAGTGACCCTTTATAGGGTTTCCCAGGAGCAGCTGATAGTTTTGAACCACCAACTTCGGGGTTAGTAGTCCAGGGCTTATCCAACAACACCAAACTTCTATGTTGTTGTTGTTGTTAAGTGCCGTCGAGTCGGTTCCAACTCACAGCAACCCTATATAGGATTTCTGAAGAGCAGCTGGTGAGCTTGAACTGTCATCCTTGCGGTTCAAACTGACCTTGCAATCCAGCACATTAACTAACCCACAGTGCCACACCAAACTTTTACGTTGTTGTTATGTGCTGTCGAGTTGGTTCCAACCCACAGCGACACTGTTAATAGGGTTTCCAAGGAGCAGCTGGTGAGCTTTAACTGCCAACCTTGCAGTTCAAACGACTTTGTAGTCTGGCGCATTAACCCACAGCGCCACACCTTGTACGGTGGTGGTTGTGGTTATGTGCCGTGGAGTTGGTTCCGACTCATAGCGACCCTGTACAGGGTTTCTGAGGCTATAAATCTTTACTACTATAGCAGAAAGCCTCATCTTTCTCTTGCGAAACAGCTGGTAGTTTCGAACTGCTGACCTTGCGGTTCGCATCCCGACTGGTAACCACTACGCTACCAGAGCTCCTTATACCTTTTATAGCTGGATCCAAATAATTTAAAATACTTGGGAAGGGGCATAGGTCTTATTTGTGCTCAGTTAAAACCCGCTCTACAGAGGCTGATAAGGAGCTCTGGTAGCTTAGTGGTTATGAGTCAGGCTGCCAACCTCAAGGTCAGCCATTCAAAACTACCAGCAGTTCAGCGGGTGAAAGATGAGGCTTTCTGCTCCCGTAAAGATTTGCAGCCTCGGAAACCCTGTGCGGGGTGTCACTCTGAGTCGGAACCAACGCCACGGTACATAACAACAACAACAACAGAGGATGATGAGTACAGTTAAACTGACCTGAAAACATCTTCTGTGCTTTTCCTATCTGTCAGGGAAGTGCTAACTCTGACTATAAAACCGTTCAGTGCTGAGCTGGGAATCTATCACACCACAGCTGAACTCCCAGTAAGACCAGCAGGAAATCATGTCTGCCCCTAGGGAGTTTGCAATCTAAAGGAGGGGTCAGGCAATTATCTGCTTAAACCAGAAGCACAAACAGAACACTAAGTTGCATTAAGGAGAGTGCAATTACTGCCAACTGGTGAATTCTGGAGTACCAGGTAACAATATCAACTTTAAAATATGTATCAAATGATAAGCGGGAAGTATGCATGACTAGCACTCATTTGGCACTGTAGAATAAACACTAGGCTGCTTACCACAAGGTCGGTGAGTCTAACCTAGGAAAAACTATAGAGTTGTTAGGAGTTGGAACAGACTCAATGGCACTTCACAACAGCAGTATTCATTCAGATCCTGACCTTTCTCAACACTTACTTCCAGTTGCACTGCCTGTACTTCAAATTAAGAGTTTGCACCAAACTTAATAAGCATAATTAGTACTAAAAATACATGTGGCAAAGAAAATTTCACTAACCAGGAAAGGCCTGCAGTAAACCAACATCTCAGTCAGTTATTTTGATTACAATAATCAGCTATTTGCTGACTAAGAGATCATTTGTCAAAAGTTGTTGTTTTTTTGTTTTTTTTTAAACAGGAACCGTTAATCCTCCTAGAGTATAAAGAGATTAAGACTAGTTAAAAGTGTAAAAACTATGTATCATCCCACAGATAAATACTGTTCAAACACATGTTCAGAAAAGCCATAGGTACAGAGGAAAACATGAAGACATTTCTAGTACAAGCAGCAAATTGCTGTGCATCCCAGACAAGAACTGACGTCTTCATAAGAACAAAGATGCATGACTATATACACACTGTTATGTACCCTAGTCACCACCATTACTAGAATGAAGGCGCCCCTGGCTAAGGAGAACCTCTTTATAACCTCACAGTTGTTCCACTGGTTCAAACCAATCATAAAGAGTTCTTTGTAAAGAATGTATTTTGCAATAAATTATCAAAAGCTTCATTGAAGGTCTTAATGGATACTGTTGAGTAAGGCATACTAAACAAAGCCAAAAAGAAGAGAAGCAATTTATCAACTCAGTAGCATTTCAGTGGTCTTTAGGCTCTGAGTTAAGATTCTGAGTTGGGCCAGAAAAAAAAATAAGTTTTTGACTACAAAAATTGTCAATTTCATTCACTTTAATACGCTCACAACTGGCTAAACCCTCTTTTCTTCTACCATCAATCCCACTCCCTCTTCACCCCTCCCACCCCACTTATGCACAAAAAGGCAAATCTCCTAAGAGCTTAATACCTGAAACTTACTTTGGTACATTAACTTTCAGACAAACTCCTTATACTTTATCATTTACTCTGATGCTTTAAATGCTAAATTATCATATATCTACTGAAACATAGTTAACAATATAAAATTAAACCTCTGGTTCCATTACTGTACTTTACTAATATAACCATTAACTTCACTTGACAAGTTAGATTGTGATCTTGAAAGCTTATTATCAGTCATCTCAAATAACGGTGCCTGCCTTAGAACTAGCTCACTAAATATAAGACTGGGTCACCAAAAGAATGTATTCATACTTGTCCTGACATTAAAAGCTAAACTAACTCACCCACTGTTCCTGGTTAACAGGGTCAGTGCATTAAGCCACTGCCTGTTGAGACCGATACATAGGTCTGCAGTGAAAATCGAGGTTTTTAAACAGACATACCATAAAGCCGTTAATTCATTTAGTAAGCAACAACACTGTCGGTGTTTTCCTAAGAAGAACCTTTGCAAACACCAAAAAACCTTGAGTTTAGGAGCAGTTGTAATAGCAATAATTAACGTCACAGTAATAACAAAGTTTCCAACTCCTTTTCTAAAAGAGGAGTCCATGGTGCTGTAGTATAAGTACTGGACTGCTAACTACAAGGTTGGCAGTTCAAAACCACCATCTGCTCCTCAAAAACCCTATACAGGGTTGCTACACATTGGAACTGACTCAGCGGCACCGATCAACAACAACAGCATTCAGCAGAAGAAACAGCCAACACGTGTAGCTACTAGTATTTCTTCCAAGGGACAAGTCCTAAGGCCTGCCATTTCCCAGGGGTGTCCAACCTCTGACAAGTGTCAACTCCTCTGCACAGGGGACCAGCCTAGTTTGCCTCATTGAAAGTTATAGACAGATCTGTGCAATAATCACAAACATTTAAGATCTATCATTGTGTGTCAGCATTAAAGTCTCTAATTCGCTGATTTTGTTTTAGGGAGCCTTCAAAGAATCTGTACTAGATTTCCTAAACTATAATGCGACCAGTTAATGGTATTTCATTTATTCACAGAGGTGAATCTGAATAAATTACGGCATCGTGGTGGCAATATGGGTAGTTACCCTACCAGCCGCTCTTCAGGAACGTGAGACTGGCTGATCTTTTTGTAAAGATTAATTATCAAAACCCTATATAGGGGTCGCTATGAGTAGGGTAAATGTGAATAAAGGATTAATGAGAGTTTAGTATAAACAGATCAAGACCACAGCAGGAAACAGTGGGGAAACATGGGTTTTGCCAACAGAGACTCATACTTTAACCAGGGTTACCAGAACTGCAAGTATTCAAAGTCAAATGCTGAAGACTTCATGGTCATATCAAGCCTGCGGATGTTTAGATGTTTTTATCTGACTTGTACAATTTCTTCGAAGTTCTGAAACAGTTGCCAGCATTTAAATGGCAGGGATCTGGCATCAAAATCTGCACTCTTGAATTATCTTGCAACAGAGGAAAACCTGCACTGCTGAGTCCACACACCCCTCATGGCCATAAATCAGTAGGGACACATGCTCACTGACTTCACTTCTGTGTCTCCTGAGCATCTATGCTTATCATTTAGACCCTAAAACGTGATTTTAATCCCTGAAATCAAAACCTATAATCCAATCTCATTAAACCCCTTGAGCAAACAAAATAAATTCAGAGAGGAATTTGAATAGAAAATAAACCACGGTTCTCTCAGTGGCACTGTGGCTAAAGCACTCAGCTGCTAACCAAACCCACCAGCCATTCCTCAGAAGATGTAACAATCAATTTCCATAAATACTGTTTTGTTGTTTAGTGCTGTCCCGTCAGTTCTGACTCATAGCGAGCCTGTATAGGGTTTCCGAGGCTATAAAATTTTGTGAGAGCAGAAAGCCTCATCTTTTTCAAGAGTGGCTGGTGGGCTCAAGTTGACGACCTTGTGGTTTTAAAATCTAGTGCTTATCCTACAGAGCTACCCAGTCCCTCCATAAAGATTGCAGCCTTGGAAACCATAGGTGCAATTCAACTCTCTCCCATAGGGTACTGTGAGTCAGAATAGATGGCAACAGACTGATGTTGGTATTGCCTACACAAATTAGCTCATGTTTTTAAAATATCATGTAAACAGTGTCTTTCTTCACACTTTTGATGATAAGTTAAGTTCTATAATGTCTGACTAGGTCCCTTCCATACTGAATGAATGTCATTAATAAGTAAATTTTGTTGTGGTGGTTAAGTACCATCGAGTCGGTTCATGTAAATCTTATTGTTTTTAAGGGGCGTCAACTCGGTTCTGACTCATAGCAACCCTGTTTAGGGTTTCCAAAGCTTTAAATCTTTGTGGGAACAGAAAGTCTCATCTTTCTCCTGTGGAGTGGCTGGTGGATTCGAAGCACGGACCTTGTGGTTAGCAGTCCAGTGCTTATTGTATGGAGCTACCACACTCTCAAGTAACTCCTGGTGGTTAAAAAACTGAGTCATCTTCCGCTCGGAGGAGGCCTAAGTGCAACTGTCTTCAGTTATCCTGCATTCAGGTTTGACACCAGCTACCACCATTCAAGCTGTCTAAAGTGGACTCCAAGGAAATTAAAGTTATGGCCCTGAGGTACACCAGTATAGTACCGTATCTGCTTTGGCTCCCAAGAGTAACCCCCTGGGTCTGTCTCCAAGAAATGCTGGTGATGGCATTGTTAAGACAACCAGTAACTGAAAGGGTCTGAGGATTACAGTGAAACGTAGGTGGTGCTTTCTATCTCTGTCCTGATCATCAAAGCCCTCTCATGGAACTACTCAGAGAGAAAAAGTAGAAAAATATTAACCACAGTGGAAACAGCTGCTTTGAGAAGATTGTTCAACAAATATGGCACCAGGTTTTAGCCAGAGAACTCTCTAGAACCATCAGAGAAATCCTGGGAGCTGCCCAGTCTTTGGTCTATGATGTTGATGGCCACTACACTCATGACATCACAGATGGCACCAACAATGGTGCAGGGGCATGCCCCAACAGTTATAAACTACAATGAAAGCGCTTCCATTAAAACACAATTTAATCAATAATTAACAAAAACACACACACAATAACTTTATTTCATAAACTTTAGCTGAATAAAGTTTATGAAATAAAGTTTATACCATAAACTTTAGCTGAGTGAAGAGCAACAGGAATGCTAGTTTTGCACGTAGTCCTAAAGGCTGATGCTCAGTATATAATCAACTCATCCATTGATAGTAAACTTCATAACAGTTTTTCTTAGATCTTGTTTTGAGATTTTTTTAACACATCCACCACTGCATCTAAACATGGACGACTGAAGGAAATCAGTAATTCTCAAAGAGGGCTTTAAATGCTATACACAGCTTTCAAACAGATATTCCAACTACCACAAGTCAACTACCTCTTACCAATGTATTGCTTACCCATTGCACTGAGATAATGGTTGAAGGCCTGGCAAGGAGGACTTGGAGTTTGTGTTGATTTGTCACAACTCATGGGTGCAGGGCTCCTGTCTGTGTCAAAAGAGAAATACCCGCTGGAGGATCGAGACACCAGGGAGGATCTTCTCACAAAGATGAAAAGCGGGGATCTGGTAGCAAAAGGACCTGGGCTGGCTGGTGGGGCCAGTGGGCCCTGAGGGCTGCCCTGTGGGCAGCGGTCCCCTTCACCGTCGGGATTACCTTGAGGCTCTGTCTGCAGAGAGGTAGGGGCCCCAGGCCTGAGCTGGGAAGGCTGAGGGGGCCTCTCCGCAGGATGCAATTGTCCACCTTCTCTGTCACACTCAGAACTTACATCTGAAGGTTGCTTTGCCATTTGGTCTTTTTTTCTACAGTACAAAACAAAAACAAAACAGAAGGGAAGGGGCAGACGTGAGTTTCTGCGTGATTGCCACAGAATCTTCTAAGATTATTTTAAGCAGAATAATAATTACAGTGAGTAAATAAACTAGCTTTCACCTACTCATCAAGAGTTAATTCCAAACTAACCCCAAATACTTTGTCTTTATGACAAGATTTTCCCTGACAATGTCCAAATAAAAATATATCCAAAAGAACAAAGGTAGTGTTATCTTCATTGTGGGGGATAAACTTCCTATCACCAAACAAAACCCAGGAACATGTGGAACTGGTAGTCTCAGCACACACTCACACACACATGTCTTAAGAAAAGCAGCTTGTCTGAAGTCTGTTCACGTGTGCTCTCTGCTCAGAACAGACCTGAATAAATCAGAAGCTCCCAGCGGGCTCTGATTTCCCAGGATCAGATACTGCGCGGGAGCACAGCAGCGGGCGCAGATGTAGCGATTGCAGGCGGCTGGCCGCCTTCCCCACTCTGGCCCCATTGTTCTGCCTAAAGTGCTGAGGGCAGCAAGTCTGAGGAAGGTTTGGCAGCGGCCGTCAGTCGTAGTAAGTGCGTCACAATAGAGTTTGTAACTCCGAGCACTGCTCGGCCCCGGCTCAAGCGCTCCCGCCCTCGGTCCAGCGAGCTCGCTCCTCCTCCCCAGGGGACAGTGCTACACTAAGTGGGACAGAACTTCCCCTAAGCGCACCCAGACTTTAGGTGCAAATCCAGTAGGGGACCCCCGACACCGTCCTGTGGAGCCCCCTGCAAAGTCCACAACTTCACTGCACACTAAGCAACTCCGGGGTTGTGCGGCTCCTTCCCCACAATCACCCTCCCTTATGATGGCAATCACGCAGAAACTCACGTCTGCCCCTTCCCTTCCGAGTGTAGCGTCCGGCCCCGAGCTCTGCCGCGTCCAGTCCCTGCTCTTCGCCGACCGGACGCCCCCCGACCGTCACCGCGAATGCAGTGCAGGAAACAAAGCTCGGGACTCACGCTCAGAGTCCCTGGGACACCGCAGAGCCCGCGCCTTCCCGCCAGCCCACCGCCGCGCTCCGCCGGGCAGCCGAGGGCTCCGCGCGCCGCGCCTCTGGCCCGCGCTGCCCCGGCCGCCGCCACCGCCGCCGGGAACATCCTCCGCCTCCTCCCGCTCCTCCCCTCGCGCACTGCGCCCGCCGCCGCCGGGACCGCGACCTCCCCGCGCCGCTGGCGCCGGGTGTCCACGCTCCCCATTGGCTCGCGCGCGGTAGCTCCGCGTCTCAGCCAATCGGCAGAGGCGGCGGGGGCGGCGCCTACGGGTCAGGCCGCCAAAGGCGAGGCGATTGTTGACAAACTCTCCTCCGTACGCGGCGCGGCGGCGGGAGTCTAGGCAGAGGTTTCGCGGCTCCTCCACTACCACCCCTGCGCCTCCGCCAAACGCCGTGCAGTAACTTCCGCCGGCCGCGGTCGCCGATTACCACCGGGAAACAAAGCAGGACCGCGCTGGCCTCGGACAAGGAGGGCTGTCCTCAGACCCAGTTTTTCGCTGGCCTCCGCCCAAGTCCGCCAGGGTGAGGGCCTCAACCGCGACCTCGGACCCGGTATAGCACCATCCTACACGGGACAACTTTTTCCCAGTGCGCCGCGGACTGACGGCAAATCTGAGTGTCAACACTGACCGCGGTCACAACAGCAGACACCTAACACTCCCCCACACACACCCACAACGATCTTTCCAACCCCAAGGACGCTCCGCAAGCGTACTCTGCGGGTACGTGCTGGCCGCTCAGATTCTGCTGTATGCAGCTCGTCCAGAGCCTAATCCCGGCGGCTGGAGGGCGCTCCCGGCCTCGCAGCCTGTAGATGTGTGGCTAGCACGGTCCACAGGGCGCTTGTACATTGAGCAAGTCCCCTTAACGTCCAAGAGAGGTAAAAGCAGCAGCTGCGCCGAAACATCGGCCTGAGTACTAGGAAAAGCCCAGTCTCACCAGTTAAAATTCTACAAATTTCTACAAACACTCGGCAACAAGCCCACGCAGCCCCAAAAAAATCAGATGCAAAATCCGCTCTACCGCGTGGCCGCTATTCAGGAGCCGGCCAGGCGGCGCGGTTTGCGGGTCGGACGCTCTGTTCCGCAGGTAGCGCGAAGCCGGCACCCGGCTCCCGGGTCGGCGCCGAGAGACGCGTAGCCTCTCCCAGTCGGACCTGAGGCGCTGCACTACCCCGCGCACCGTCTTCTGACCCGAGCCGCATTCGGCAGAGGGCTCGCAGCGGCGCGATCACCTCCACCCCATAGCGGACCCTCCCCGGAGGGTGCGCGGCCCAACCCGCACTGACGGCTGCCTCCCACCCAGCGACTAAGGGGACGAGTACGTGCGTCCGCGGTTTGCACGTGTGGTGGTAGCGATCAGGAGTGTGGAGCCATGCGAGCTCCAGCCTGTCTTCCATCGGTCCCCGATCTGCTCCCCGGATTTCGGAGGACTTTACCTTGCGTTTCTCAGTCCGAGAATCAGAGTCAGACATTGGGGGGACGAGGGCCAGGGGAGGGGCGCCGAGGCGGTGGAGGGAACGGTGCAAACCCAGCAGTCCGAGGTAGTGCAGACGGCAGCGGGGCAGGGAGCTCAAGTTAACTGCGAAAAACTGCAGGAGGTGGCGACAGCGACTCGGGACGGAACACTCCAACTAGCTAGAAACCCGGTGGCTGCGCTGGACGAAGTGAAACCTGCACTGCCCTGCATCCCAGCTCGGGCTGGCGGCCCGCGTCCGCGCCCAATCATCGCGGGCCCCGCCTCCACTAAGTCCCGCCCAGGCGCGCGGGCTGACAGGCCCCACCTCCGCGGCTTCGCGACCGCTGGCGCGTGCAGGCTCGGACAGGTAAAGGCGGGGGAGGCCCCCGCCGGCTTCCTCTCAGCTCACGCCGCCGGGAGGGAGCAGACGCCCGGCTTGTTTACCGAAGTGACTTCAGCTGCTGGCAGCTCTGTGCGCACCCATCCCCCACCCCCAAACGTACCCCACCCCCACCCCAAACGGCGGCCGTCGCTGGTGCAAGGAACAGAGAGAGGGGGCGCTCCTGGCACACACTTAGCGGGACCCGATCGCGGCCGCCCGCAGCAAACCTCTTGAGGCGCCCCTGCGCTTTTGCTCATCAACCCTTGGGAAGGCGCAAAGACTGGTTTGGCCCTGGAGAACGCCTGGGTGCGAGATTGAGAACGGGGCCTCCAAGAGTCTGGGGCGCCGGGCTGCATCCTAATTAGCAGGCTGCTCATCTTCATCTGCACCTGACACGGGTCTCTAAAGTGTCTTCCTGCCACCCGGTAAGGGTTTTTGAAGCGTCCTATAGCCGAGGTTTCTCCGCAGCCTGGGTGCCGAGCTAGATTGGAGTGCAAAGAAAGATCAAGTACAAGAAGTAAAAGAAAGAAAAACTCGAGAAAAGTCCTTTAAGGGGAAAAAAAAATCCTGAGACGAGTCGCTACCTCCGGGTGGGGGACAGTGGTGCCTACGCCCTACTGTGACCCTTGAGATTTGTTGGGCTCTCAGAGAACCGCCGGGAACCGTTCCCCGGCAGGCTGAGGCCAATGCGCGGCGGCGTTCGGTCGCGTGTGGAGAAGGGTATGGGAAGAGCAGTACTCCACGCGGCTGCTCCCTGCCCGCCCCCAGTGACCTCTGCCCGCCCTATGCTGGCTAGATTCCTCATCCTTGTGTCTCCTGCGCGCCTTGGTCCCCAAACCTGGGCTTGGAGGCAACGGCGGTGGAAACCGGGCGGGACACGGAACACTCCGCGGGGCTGTTGAGAACCGAGGCGGATTGAGGAAACGCAATGCAGTGACCGCCCAAACCCACAGGAGCCTCTGCGCTGAAGCCACCTGGATCCGTTTTTAAGTTTCAACACACGAGATCTCTAACGTTAGCTTAACGCAGCAGAGCCTAAGTTTAACGTTTTCTCACCGCATCCTCCTGCGAGTCCTGAACGAGGCGAAGGAGACCACGAATTATTCTACGGGGGAGGGAGAGGGGGAATGGGGGAGCTCCAGAACAAATGACGGCTGGGTCCACAGATTTGTCGGTGTAAATTTCAACACAAGATCTCTAACGTTAGCTTAACACCCCAGGGCGTTAGGTTAATGTCTTCTCACCGCATCCTCCTGCGAGTCCTGAGAGAGACGAAGGAGACCACGAATTCTAGGGGAGGGAGTGGGGGAATGGGGAAGCTCCAGGATAAATGCCGGCTGGGTCCACAAATTTGGCGGTGTAAGTTTCAACACGAGATCGCTAACGTTAGCTTAACACCCCAGGGCCTTAGGTTAACATCTTCTCACGGTATCCTTCGCTGCGAGGCGAAGGAGACCACGAATTCCAGGGGTGGGTGGGGGAATGGGGGAGCGCCAGGAAAAATGCCGACTGGGTCCACAGATTTGGCAGCCGACCGAAATGCATGCACGCGACAAAGTGGACTGGGAAGTTGAAGGTCCACTTTGACTTCGGATCTCTGGTGACCACGGGCGATCTCTGTGCCTTGCCCGCAGCCGGGGCAAAGGAGCAGTGTGCTGCGCACGCCGGGAACCCCAATTCTGTCGCTTGCTCGGGATCTCGGAGTTCTCGGCCGAGGTGGGCGACTCACTCCGAGATAGAGAAAAGAACCACGCGGAAGAAAGCCCTGGTGCTTGTGGTTGGTTCTTGTGCAGTTTCACCGCCTCCGTGCAGTCCACTCTTACGACTCTCAAAGTATTAAAAAGGAAGGATACTGGGGAAGGCAAGGAGCTGAGCGTCCCTCTTTGGGGCGCAACAAGAAAACCTGCCGGGAGGCGGCAACTCACGTGTACCCCACTCCCCACAGGCGATCCCGGCTCTGCCAGAGAGCTTAAGGCGGGCGCCCCACGTCCGGTGACCGCGAGCCCTTCCGGCCCCCTCCCTCCGCGTCTGGAACTCCTCCCGGAACTGGGTCAGAGCACAGGGAAGGGGCAGCGTGGGCAGGACTCATGGGCATGAGGTCTCCGCAGGCAAAGGAACGTAGGGGTGTGGGGAGGAGGGGAAATTGTTTGGGCTGAGACGTCACTGCTAGAAGTCCGGCAACGGGGATCGGAGAAATGGGAAATCTAAGGCCCTCGCCCCGACCATTGTGTGATCTCTCCAAGTTCTAAAACGAACTTTATTTCAGTATATTTCAGGTCGCAAACACTGCGAGCGCCTTCCCATCGATTTAGTTCTTTATTAAACTTTCTATGCTCTTCAGAAAGACAGATTTACAAACTTCATAAGGTAAAAAAGTGTTCCTCGCGTTGTTTTATTGTCAGGAAGCCACCTGCCAGAGAGGACAAACCCTAGTTCGTGCCTTGTCCAAAGCAAAACTCGCGTACATCACATCTCTCTCCGCCACCCGTGCGTTTCCTGGCAGAGTCCGAGAAGGGCTGATTCACTGGAAAAGTGTCGCTTGCTGGACTGAACCTGTGGCTACCGAAAGGGTGGAGCTTTTGCCTGAGGGTGTTTGATTTTTATGTTTTAGCTTCCCCCAGCACCACAAACTTTCTGAAATCACTAGGAATCTTAGTTACTGATGGCAGCGACCCGTCTTGGGACGCCTAAACTGAGAGAGGTAGCGGCCCGACTAAGCAGGATTTTTAAATAAAGGAATAAAACCCCGCCCCTGTATCTCCCTTGCCCAACTGCACGACTCGAGCCTAGCTAGCCTTAGCTGGACTTTCATTCCCCCTAGCAGAATTCCCGGAGCTCCGCGGCTGAGTGCCATCCAACCGGCCTTGGTCCCAGCTCCCGGCGTCAGTGAAGCGAGCGTCGTAGTAGCAGCTGCGGGAAGACTGCCACGCATCGCGTCGCGCCCGTTATAACTTGGCTCCCAGCTCGCGACGCTGGGAGCGCGCCCCTTCCTGGGCCAGGGGCTGTAGGGGCTCCTGGTAGAAGGCCCATGCCACCAGTGGGTTGGGGATTCCGGCGATCCGTGGAGGATGAGATGTAGAATGTTAAAGGCGGAGATAGCACAAATCCAGCAATTGCAAAACATAACACAAGGGCACAGGTGAGATGTTTCACTCGCAGGCCTATAGTCCCAGCGGCGTTAAGCCCATTCCAACCACCTGCAGACCTAGCGGCCAAGGAAACATGCTTCCTTTCGGATTCCCTGGGGCCCCAGAGAGTAAAGGCGTTGGTATGAATAAACCTCCTGGAAGACTTTTTCTCAGAAATTTCTGACTTGGCGACACCCATAAGCCCAGGTTTTATGAAGGGAATGGAGGTGGGGGCACCGCCCTAACTTCGCCTGGAAATTCCTGACCTAGGTCTGGGAATCTAGCAATGCTTTCCCTGGACTTTCTTTCCTTGTTCTTCAACTGCTTCACGCCCACAGAGGCCTGGGGTGCCACCCTCTGGCGCACGGTGGCAACTGAACGGGAAGAGCCTCCAAACAGGTGAACCCTAGCTGGCTGCGGGCGACGCCCAGCGGTTCCTGGAATGCCAGCACAGTAGAAAGAGGGACAAAGGCCAAGAATTAGCACCTTTCTGCACCTTCTACCTGGCTGCTACCGGAAATCGACCTGCCATTAATGTGAAGCCCTCAGCGTCTTATGACCGCCTTTGGAAGGCAGGCGAAAAGAAGGGACGAGGAGGGCAGTGATTTGAAGGAGCTGCGCTGGGTGTATTTTATTTCATTTTCCATGATTTAGGTGTCAATGCTTTTTTCTTTTTACTTCCCGGGGACCCATAAAAATTAATGGATTGTTTTCCCAATACTAAACAAAGAAATAAGGCAAGTGCAGAGAGACTTTTTTCCTTTCCCATAATCCGCCACATAAGGCACTGCTCCAATATCTGAACTATTTTTCTCCACAAGTTTTCATTCAACTGTAAGTTTCTTTCACTCCCCAAATTACAGTAAACTTTGGGTTTTCATGATTTGGCTTTTGTTTTATTTTACAAAATATATATCACCTACTCTGGTAGCGTAGTGGTTACGAATCGGGCTGTGAACCTTAAGGTCAGTGGTTCGAAACTACCAGCCACTCCACAGGAGAAAGATGAGGTTTTCTACTCCTGTAAAGATTTACACCCTCGGAAACCCTGTACGGGGTCGCTATGGGTCGGAACCGACTCCACGGCACTTAACAACAACAACAACAACATCAGCCCCATCTTTGCCTTCACCTAGTGGTCCCCTCTATGCCACACTGGCGCTGTGAAAACCTGTGTGGAAGAGCCAGCATGTCATCCCATGTGAACACAGTTAATGAGCAGGTCCCCAAAATGGGTGGGGAACGAGCAGGGATTTTAATACTCCAGCAATACAGCGTCCTATAAATGTGCTCAATTACATCAGTAGTTTCTAATGAAAAACTTCATTCTTCAGGCACTGTGGTTAAGCATCATCAAATCAGTACTGAAAAAAACTTTGATCATATTTGCAAGATGCACTAAGATGAACTTTCACTGACCAAGATTTCAAAGTTAGTAATTAATACTCTCTCGACAATCCTCTGACTAATCTGTCAACTCTCAGCGTCATTAACCAGCCAGTTCAAAACCACCAGATGGTGTACACAAATCCTCAACTTTGCAAATATTGCAACATTATTATTCAAGATCATTTTTCTCTTTGGGTTTACGTTATGAGACACAACCATTTTTTCACATATATCAACAAAGGGGGTGCAGTCTTAATTATTGAATATAAACTATGTGAAGACGGTATGGGTTTGGTCCATCTAGTGCCAAACTCAGAATAAGAGGCCACTAGTAAGGAGTCCTGGTGTGGCACTGTGGGTTAATGCGCCAGACTGCAAAGCTGTTTGATCAGCGGTTCAAGCTCACCAGCTGCTCCTAGGAAACCCTATACAGGGTTGCTATGGGTCAGAATTGACTCCACGACACTTAACAGTAACAATAACAATGCCATGTCCAAAGCAAGCAAATCAAACAATGTTCTGTGTTGATCCGTAAGGTTTTCACTGATTTGTTCTGAGGAGTAGATAGATCACCAGGCCTTTCTTACTAATCTTAGTCTGAAACCCTGTTGGTATTGCAAATTCTAGTATAGCTTCCAGCATCACAGCAACACACACCCACCAGAGTATGACAAAATGATGGATAATACATAGGCCACATTTTGAACATAGGCTACTTACATGATAGAGGTGGGAAGGAGTTTTCAATATTAAAAATATATATTATCCCATTATTATAAACAAATTTAAGTGGCTAATACAGCACTGATTGTTACAGTTCAAGTATTTTTATTATCCAAGAATCCCTTGGTGGTGGTGGTGGTGGTGGTGGTGGTGATGTGCCGTAGAGTCGGTTCCAACTTATAGCGACCCTGTACAGGGTTTCTGAGGCTGCAAATCTTTACAGGAGTAAAAAGCCTCATCTTTCTCCCATGGAACAGCTGGTAGTTTCGAACTGCTGACCTTGAAGTTAGCAGCCCAATTCGTAACCACTACGGACCAGTCACTGGAGAAGGATATCATGTTTGGTAAGGTGGAGGGTCAGAGATAAAAAGGAAGATCCCCAACGAGATGGATTGGTCAAGTGGCAGCGTTGATGGACTCAAGCGTGGCAACAGTAGTGAGGTTGGTCCAGGATCAGGCAGTGTTTCGTTCTGCTGTGCATAAGGTCACTATGGGTTGGTACCGACTCGATGACACCTGACAACAACAACAACAACACTACCAGAGTTCCTCAAGACTCCCTTAAGACTAAGCAAAGTACTACTAAGGTATAATTTTATTACCAAATATGCATCTATCATTTAAGCATAGAAATGGCACAGATAATAAGGGTCCCCCTGCCTTGCCAAAGTGTGATGAATGTGTGCTGAACAAAGTAGCCCACCCCTGCATGTTTCTTTACAAAGACAATTCACCAGTTTTTGACAAACAAAGCAGAAATGAAGAGGTGCCCTTTAAGAATAAAACGACATGAACAAGTTATATAGTCTTGCAGAAAAAGGCTAGGAGACTAGATGCAAAGCATGAATGATTATTTCTTTATTAATATTAATAAGAACATAAGCTCCACTGGAAAGGAGCTCTGGTAGCGTAGTGGTTACAAATCGGGCTGCGAACCTTAGGGTCAGCGGTTCGAAACTACCAGCCGCTCCGTGGGAGAAAGATGAGGCTTTCTACTCCCGTAAAGATTTACACCCTCGGAAACCCTGTACAGGGTCGCTATGGGTCGGACCCGACTCGATGGCACTTAACAACAACAACAACAAGCTCCACTGGAAAGATTCAGTGAGGAGGATCTTAAAGAACGCAGAGTCCTTCACCTGTCAAGGAAGAGTATGTGGATGTGTGGATTCATATGTGGATATTTTGGAGGCAAATTTATAACATCATGTAGTTGTTAGTTGGTATCAAGTTGGCTCTGGCCCATGGCGAGCCCACGTATAACAGAATAAAATGTTACTTAGTCCAGCACCATCTTTAGGATCAGTATGCTCAAGGTCATTGTTGCGGTCACTTTGCATTTGAGTGCCTTCCATCCTTAGAGGGCTCATCTTCTCGCACTATAGTAGACAATATTCTGTGTGATTCATAGAGTTTTCATTGATTAATTTTCAGGAGTAGTTCTCCAGGCCTTTCTTCCTAGTCTGTCTTAGTCTTTGACTACCTAGTAAAAGCAGACTATTTTCTTGCTCTTTGTGACTCTGCCTGAATTTTCCTTATTTCAACTGGGAGAATAGTATACTCTAGGATCAGAAATGGAGTCCTGATGGGGCACTGCAGGATAATACACTGGACTGAAAGGTCAGTTTGAACCACAAAGCCAGTGGTTCAAATCCACCAGCCGTTCCTTGGAAACCATATAAGAGGTCGCTCATATGGACTAGAACGGACTAGACGGCACTTAACACCAATAAGGATAAAAAATGACTAAGCTTTCCAGCATTCTAAACAAACTCTATTTACCCAACATAAAATGTTATTAACCTTTCAAGTGATTATCCTTGAATACTGGGCATGATGTGCTAGACAAGAGCACGCCAGTTATTCCTAAGACCCTGTGCAGTAGGGTTTCTGCCTCTTCCCACCTCTGTTTCCAACACCAGATGACTTCACTTGTTATTAGTTTGTGTAAAGTCCCTCATCCCAACTTGAAATGTCCCTCTTTTAGCCTCTTTCTTGGGCACTGCAATGGAATCTTTTTTCTATCTCTTGAATCTGGCTGTGTTGTAATATGCTTTGACCTATCTACAGAATATGTAGAAATGGATACTGTTGTAAGCTTAGGTTTTATGAAACCTTGGCACTTCCATTCTTGCTGTCCTGGAGCCTGGTGATCACTCTGCTGTGCAGAAGCCCTGTCTAGCCTGCTGGAGAATGAAAGGCCACAGGACGAGGACTTGGCCCAGCACTCACTACCAGATTTGTGACTAAGGATGTCTTGTCTCTCCCCTTCTCTCATTCCTCCCCAGCCCTGCTGAACTCAGATGACTGTAGCCACAGCCGAGCTCCTAGGAAAGACTAACTAGACAGCTGTCCAGGTTGCCAGCTCACTACATTGTGAGAAATAATTGTTACTTTATGGCAGTACATTCTAGAGTGGTTACTTACACAGTAATAGCTCACTGAAACAGGTAACCCCTATAAATATTCAAACTGCCATTCACTGGGACCATCTCTGGCCATTCTCTTCTCCCCTCTTAGTTTAATTTGTTTGGTCGTTGTTGGGTACAGTTGACTCTGACTCACAGTGGCCCTGTTTCCGAGGAGCAGCTGGTGGGTTTGAACTGTTGACCTGGTGGGTTTGAACTGCTAATCCTACAGCACCACAATTACCTGAAGACGATTCTATAATTATACATGGTGACTCTGTGGGATCAGCACTGGGCTGCGAACCATAAAGTCGGTGGTTTGAGCCCACTGGCCTTTCCGCGGGAGAAAAATGAGGCTTTTCTGTTCTTGCAAAGATTTGCAGCCTCAAAAATCCTCTATACAGGGTTGTTATGAGTCTGAATGACTCAGTAGTACTTAACAACAATTAAAGCAGTTAACCGTGAGGCATAGCTGATTCTACACTGAGTAAGTTTTCGTTCTAAAAGAGGAGCCAAGTATCTCCTTGCTGGGGTGTCTGGGAGGGAGAATTTGAAGAGTGGAATAGAAGACTTGATGTAGACCACTACCCTCACCCAGTTCATTGATTAGATTTAGAATTCAAAGCTTATTTCTTTATATTCATTCCTCACTTCTTCAGCATTTCCAGAAGGGGCTTTTGCCCCCAACCAAAAACTCAGTAAAATCAAAGCATCAACAATAGGAAAAGAACGCCAAAAATATTCACCTTCAGTCTTGCTAATGCTAAGGTTCTCCTGCCCCATTCTCTCTGGAGAAATGAGTGGGGCCTGGTCAAACTGACCTTCTGCTGACTTGGATGCCCCCGGCCTGTTGAACCCGGATGACTGCAACCACATGATGCTAGGTAATCAAAGAACTGAGAAGGTCAATGCTCCTTCTGGACCTGCTAGTAGGATGGAATGGACTGGTACCCTTTTATCTCATTACTTCATAGGGACTAAAATATCTCCTTTGTTGTTATCCCTGGTTGAGTGCATGCTCAACAGGACCAGGGTGCTGTGATCCACAGGGTTTTCACTGAGTAATTTTTGAAAATAGATTGCCAGACCTTTCTTCCTGCAGTATTTCTCTGGGCCAGAGATTTCTTGAACACCTCCAAGGCAAAGTATAGGTAAGAAGGTTGGGAGGATGCAATGAGTTACTACTGTATGTGAAGGACCATTCTGTAAACCGCAGAATGCAGCAAAACAGAAAGTTGTTCAACCCTTTATCTTCAAAATACCATCATCAAGGCCATCAAATATTTTCAAGAAACTCATGTCTAGTAAATTTCAAAGTGAATCAGTTCACTTATACAGAAACCCAGGGACTAAGCGTGACAGTATGAGCAATTAAGCATGTGTACTGAGAATGTGACTTACCACATCTATCAACTTGAACCTCTTTTATTAATCTAAGATGTTCAAGACATTTTCCACTTAAAATAGCTTTAAAGAGTATCCTCCTTAAAAGAGAAGACATACATCACCACATATGCCTTGGTGGACTTCACTTAGTACGTGATGGAAGCTTGTAAATGACAAGCAAAACTTAGCTGGGACTAGGTGCAGAGATAAGATATGTATCTCCTTGTATGTGTCAGAAACCTTACATAATAATGTGTGTGTGTGAGAGAGAGTGAGAGAGAGAAATAGTATCAAAATTCCTTGCTCTGTTTCAGTGGACACCACCCTCTCCAGATGGTTTATGAGAACACTAAATAAAATGAGTATCAGCACACATCCCTCAGGCATACTTCTGCTAACATCTCTCATCAAAAGAAAGGTTGATTTATCTCTTTGTTTGTGGTCTTTATCATCCATAGAAGAGTCATTCCATAATTTCTCTGCTCTGTTTCTCTGATGAAATCAGGTGGGAGAAGCATCTCTAGCTCTCTTCTATAGTCCCTTTTATTCAGCTCGCCAACAAGTTTTTAGATTCTTGCTTCACACAATTACCTTTCTCAAGTATTGTTTTGGTCTAACTGTTCTTTCCAAAAACCAAGTGACGCACATGTTCACTTGCTCATCAGGTCAAAGAGTTTTTTAAAATTTTTTATTGTGAATATGAGTCTCTTAATGTCCTTATGGAGTTCCCTTAACTAATTATCTTCATCCTCAAGCACAATTTACATTTTATACTTGGTACAAGAAAATTTATGTTGTCTTGTCCTTGTCACTCTTCATAATCTTTTACTGAATCATCACATGGGCGATTCTCTCATTTGACACATTGTGACTGAATTAGATCTCTTTCATGTTTTTAGTCCTTGGCTACAGATTACTGCTTTAGTAAAGTCAGACTGAAAGAGTTTTACTTGTTAGTCACCGTGTTAGTCAAGAGAACATCACTTCATTTCTCTGAGCCTCAGCTTTTTCATCTATAGAGAGAGCTTTTTGTAAGGATTGAGTGAAATCATAAACAGTAACAATTATTCATGTCATAGATAATAAGGTCCTTAACACTCCTGCTATATAATAATAGGCACTTGATAGATATGAGTTCTCTTAATTTCTGTTCCTATAATCTTTTATTCTTCTTAATATTCCTGAATACTTAGTTCTTATTTATCTGTGTATGAACAGAATATTTGCTAGCTCTGTCGTTGATTACTGTCAATTATTAGTGGTTGTTGTTAAGTGCCGTCGAGTTGGTTCTGACTCATAGTGACCCAGTATAGGGTTTCTGAGGAGCAGGAGCAGCTAGGGGCCTGTCTTTCTTTCCCCTATATAGACATGGTATAGTGCTGCAGGATAAAGCACTGGATCCCAAGATGGGTTTGAACTCTAAAGTTGATGATTCAAATTTACCAGCCACTCCTTGGAAACCCTATACAGGGTTGCTATGAGTCAGAACCGACTCGAAGGCATTTAACAACAACAACATAGTTTCAAACAGTGACCATTTCATAATACTGTTACCTCTCCTGCTGAGTGACTGGGCCTTAATGCCTGTTCCTTATAATTATTAGTATGCCTCAAGAACCTTGATTTTGAGTAATATTAAGATTCTTTTCAGTCTAATAGGGATTATGCACATAATCTACTTTGGGAGTGATTTTCTTCTATTATCAGGACCTAATTCAATCTGAAAAAACTCTCTGAAGTCTATGATTTGTTGAATGGTCTGCTCTGTAAAATTTCACTCAATTCACAATAAAAAGTTGAAAAATAACATCTCCTTCGTCCAGGAACAAAGTTAGGAAAACTCCTTGGACATAGTCCAACACCTTCAGGGAATGAGTTGCTGGGCCTGGTGGGCTCAGGACTATAGTCTTGAGGGGACTCTATGGTCAATAGGCATAACATAGTCAAATTCCCACACAACACTTTTCCTCTACCATTGGAGAAGAACCGGTGCATTTGAATGATGGTGTTGGGGAAGAATATTGAATACACCATGGACTGCCAAAAGAACAAACAAATATCTCTTGGAAGAAGTACAGTTGGAATGTTCTTTGGACGTGAAGATGGTGAGACTTTGCCTCACATAAACTGGATATGTTATCAGGAGGGACCGGTCCCTGGAGAAGGACATCATGCTTGGTAAAGTAGAGGGTCAGTGAAAAAGAGGAAGACCCCCTAACGAGATGGATTGACACAGTGACAGCAACAGTGGGCTCACACATTATGCTGTACTCAGGGGTTGCTATGAGTCAGAACCCACCTGACAGCACCTAACAACAACTATTACATAGGAACGTCTCAGATTTAGTACCTCCAAAATAAAAGAGCCAAACCCGACATGCCTAGCATAATAAGATGAGGGGTAAAGAGGAAAAGGTTTGTGTGGGAATTTGACCCAAAATGTTAGAAAATAGAAATTATTTCCTTACCAAACAATAATGTCTTCATTTAACCTAATTAGAGACTTTATTTTGAGGAGGGGACGTTTTTCTCTGACTTGCCATTTTTTCAACTACAAAACACACACTTCTGTTGTTTGATAAGTATTACCAATTATACGCATTTCAGTAAAGGAGCAGGGCTAGTATTCTACTCACAATTTTCACTGAGTTCTATTTGAAGACTAACCTCTAGGCTGGCAAACTTCTCCTTGCCATAAGAGACAGCAGGGTCCCTAGAGCCATGGGACCTGGTTTAGAATCCTGATGTTGCTATTTACAAGCTATGAGGTCTTTCTTATTTCTAAGACATAAACATTCAGTGAGCTTTTATGACATATTCCTTCTGGTTCTTCTTACTACTATTATTACTAGTTCTCTGGTTAATAATAAAACAGATTCTTCACAACTATGTGGCTTTTTTTTTTTTTTCTCATGACGCAGTCTGCTTACTCATCATTAAACAGGTGATGATTAAGAATTCAGAAAGGAGAATTCTGAGAAAGGAGCATCAAGTTTAACCAATTAATAAGAACTTTTGATGTCTTTTCACCCGTGTTCTGATTCATAAGAGATGTTTTAAAAGAAAACAAGTACATGTAGTTTCCTCTTTAGAATACAGGAAACCATAGAAAAGTATTGGCAATGGAATTAAAGTAACCACATGCCTGTCTTGGTAGCATTTTCTACAAAGACATTTATATGAAACTAGAAACCAGGTCGTTATGATAAAGCTCTACTGTTAGCTTCACATCTACAGTGTATGAGGCATAAAAGAATATGGTATTTAAATCAATATCTGAACCTTGTAAGTAAAGACAACCCTGCCCCCATATGAGCAAATCTAAAAAGGAGTCATTTTCAGTCCAAATTTTTCTTCTAGATGTAGAAGTCCTAGACATTCACAGACTTGGATACACAATACAAGTTCACAGTTATTATGACAAAATTGTGTGTCATGGGTCCTGAAATTATGGATTTCACTTGTGTGGTGCTGTGGGTTAATGTGCTAGACTGCAAGGTTGGCAGTTCAAGCTCATACTACACTGATTGGACAGCACTTAACAACAAAAACACAGCAGATAGTAAGAGGCTTTGGTGTTGTAGTGACCTTGAGGTTCAAACTGACCTTACAGTCCAGTGCATTATCCTGCAGTGCCACACCAGGGCTCCGTATTGCTAGTAGAAGTATAAAATGTATAAGTATTTTTGAAGTACTGTTTACTGCAATTTCTTAGTTAAGTCAAGAGCTACTGTGCTGGAGTTGGTGATTATGTGCTATCAAGTTGGTTCCGACTCATAGCCACCTTACAAATCTTTATATGAGCAGAAAGTCTCATGTTTCTCCCATGGAGCAGTTGGTGGATTTGAACCGCTGACCTTGAGGTTAACAACCCAACATGTAACTCACTACAACACCAAAGCCTCTTACTATCTGCTGTGTTCTTGTTGTTAAGTGCCATCCAGTTGTTGCTGGCTCATAGTAACCCTGTGTAGGGTTTCTGAGGGAGTAGCTAGTGAGTTTGAACTGCCAACCTTGTGGTTCAAACTGACCTTGCAGTCCAGTGCTGTAGGGCCCACTAATTCCATTGCATTACCAAAATAAGTGAAAACATGTTCACAAAAAATATACAAAAATGTTCCTGGCAATGTTATAATAATACCAGTCCTTGAACACACCAAATGTTCTTCAACAGGAGAATAAGCAAAAAAAATTTTGGCACAATAAAACATTTTCAATGCAAGGGAAATAGTCAATCCTAAGTCTTCAGCTATTTTTTCTTCCCATGGTGGCAGCAGCGGCGGTGGCAGCGGCGGTGGTGGTGGTGGTGGTGATGTGCATTGGAGTTGATTTCCACTCATAGTGACCCTATATAGGGTTTCTGAGACTGTACATCTTTACAGGGTTGCTATGATTCACAACTGACTTAAGAGCATTTAACAATAGCAAGTTTAAAAATTAGAGAAAACAAAAGGTAAGAAAACATTTATTTCAGGAAAATCAACATGGCATTGTTGTTGTTGTTTAGCACTATTGAGTCGATTCTGACCTATAACGACCCTATATAGGGTTTCCAAGGAGCGGTTGGTAAGTTGAGCTGCGGACCTTGTGTTTCAAACTGATCTTGCAGTCGAGTGCTTATCCTACAGTGCCACACCATTTTATTTTTCCTAGTAAGGATAGCAAAAAATAAAATAAGAAAAAACTTTGGACTGTCTTGGTGTGGCGCTGAAGAACAACTGGACTGCTAACCACAAAGTCAGTGGTTCAAACCAATCAGCCACTTCTTGAAACCTCTATACAGGATCACTGTGGGTCTGAACCAACTTAACAGCAATTATAAGTCGATTACAGTTATTTTACTTAAAGGGTACTGTTTGACACCTACAAAATAGGATATGACTTTTTCAATGAAAAAATTTTGCATTGTGAAAACGTTTTATTTTCCTCATTTTGCCATGGAGTGAGGAACTCTTTCCCTAGGAAAATGCCTTCTTTCCACTTTTAGGAATTGTGACTGGATGGTACTTTAGACACTGCACTGCACGGACCATGTTCTGAATTTTCAGCATAAGTAGAATTACTTCTCTCATTAAGGCAAAAACGGAAAATTACTTAAAAAATTGGGGTGGGAGTTAGAGTAAGGAGCCTATCAAAGAGAACCATGAGGGAAAGATTCATATACATAAATTGTAGATAAGTGCCGTAGAGTCAGTTCTAACCCATAGGGATGGACCCTCTATAAGGTTTCCAAGGCATGGCTGGTAAACTTGAACCGCAAGCTTTGTGGTTCAAATTGACTTTGCAGCCCAGCACATTAACACACAGCGCCATGTCAGGATGTATTATGTGTTTTAGTGAGAAAATCCACAAGCTCTGAGATAAAGAACACAAGCCTGGCTGTACCTGGGACCTGCATTAGAGTCTGAAACCTACTGCACTTGTTCTCAGATAACAGCAGCCAGTTGTCAGAGCCGAACTTTATCCTGAGCCTCAACATTAAATTCACACACCACCCTGAATACTTCACACACTGCTAACGGCTGAACTGCCAAAGTCACCAAGACAATTCTGTGGAAGCTGGGAGAGGCAGCTTCACCCTCAGACAGAGTGGAGTTGAAACTGAATTAAGACCATGTCCCTAAGCAGCCTAGGGAGGGACAGTCTCCTTCTTAGGACTCGCCTGGTGGTGGTGGTGGTTATGTGCTACCGAGTCAATACCAACCCTTAGCTACCCCGTATAGGGTTTCCCAGTGTGGTGCTGTGGGTTAATGCGCTGAACTGAAAGTTCGGTTTGAACTGCAAGGTCAGTGGTTCAAGTTCACCAGCCACTCCTTGGAAACCCTCTACAGTTCTGACTCTGAGTCAGAAAAAACCCAATGGCACTTAACAACAACAGCAGGGTTTTCCAGTCTGCGAATCTTTACGGGAGCAGAAAGCATCATCTTTCTTTCCAGAGGAACTTGCCTGGAGTGCCCTTAATGCTAATTGGAGTATCAGGGTCACATGGCAATGAGCTACATCCCAACTGTTGGAAGACCTCAAAGTCAATCCTGTAAACTTTTCTAATTTGCAATAATCTCTTTCCTGCTTCTGTAGTCCAGAGTCTAGCCTGTGACTGTGAAGAAATTCGTCTGCCACCAGTGGTTACAACTAAAGTTCAATGTTCTTTGCGTCTTGTACAAAATCGGCCGTGTGGATTTGTATCTTTTGGATTCCATTATGGCCTCAAGCTAGGGCCTGGTGTGGCATTGCAGGTTAATGTGTTGGACTGCAAAGTCGGTTTCAATCACAAAGTTGGTGGTTCAAGCTCACCAGTTGCTCCTCAGAAACTGTATACAGGGTCTCTATGGGTCAGAACCAACTCAACAGTGCTTAGCAGCAACAACAATGCCTTCAAGCTGATGACTGCCCTTATTCCGATGATTTGTTTTTTGTCTTTGTCTTGTCTTTGTCCTGTTTAAAGACTTCATACAAAGGGTCTATAATAGACATTTGAATGTGGGGTATTTTCTCCCTAGAAGAGACCCTAGACTTTAGTCACGTGTTATAGGAGAGTGATACCTGCATTATTCTTTGGCAATATTCTCTTTGCCCTTCCTTCTCAGTACCATTGAGTTTACACATGATTGGCAGGCAAAGCC
>NW_006408632.1:684219-687844 GCF_000296735.1 Chrysochloris asiatica
TGTATAGGATCTCCAAGGAGTGGCCGGTGAGCTTGAACCACTGACCTTACAGCTGAAACCAACCTTGTAGTCCAGTTCATTAATCCACAGCGCCACAAACCAGGACTTGAAGAGTCTTTTATTAATAAATTGACTAGTCATTACTTTTCTCCCTAAAATTGACATCCAAGTTTTGATTGTTTCCTTAAAAGATAAAGCCATCACTTGATGTGGTCTCATGAAGTCAGAAGTCCATGTCTGTTTGCTGCTACTACTGATAAGAGAAGGAAAGGGAGCCAGAGAACAATGGCTCAGTTGGGAGCCAGGGTCCAGGTGGAGCTTCCTGGCTGGCTGCAGTCACTTGTCTAGGGCCCGCAAGACTGGAAAGGATCCTCCAGAGAAAGACAGGGCTGTCATTAGGTGGAACAGTTGTAAGCAGACTGTTTTGCATGAGAATAAGTAGGCTGACTCAGTGAAATAGACCTGCAGAGAAACAAGGACTTGAGGTCCCTCCAGAAAGCATCCAATCAGAGACCATTTTCCTTTCCCCAACATCATCATCAAATCTCACTTCTGAGAAGGAAAGCAACTAAAAACCTGTTGTTGTTAAGAACCGTGGAGTCAGTTCCAACTCATAGTGACCCTGTATAGGGTTTCTGAGGC
This sequence comes from Chrysochloris asiatica, assembly GCF_000296735.1. NCBI lineage: Eukaryota > Metazoa > Chordata > Mammalia > Afrosoricida > Chrysochloridae > Chrysochloris > Chrysochloris asiatica. Next base: position 684,862 of record NW_006408632.1, read on the forward strand.
TGTAAATCATTATGGGAGCAGAAAGCCTCATCTTTCAATCTGCTTACCTTGAAGACCTTGAGGTTAGCAGCCCAAGTCGTAACCACTACGCTACCAGAGCTCCTTAAAAACCTGGACATTATATGTATATATATATATAGTGTCTTTGAAAGGTAGAAAGAAGGAAATAGACAGACTAGGGACCTTAGGGTTGGAAAAATGACACAGTGGTAAGTTCCGTGGGGTTTTTTTCCCTCCTTGTTGCAGAATTGGGACTGAAGAAGCTGGCAACCCAGAAATGCCAACAGATGTAAACAAAGACCTCAACAAAAGTGTACTGTCTCTTGTCAAAGATCCAGAAAAAGGACACCCTGCAATACTTACAGACAATAGACACTCTACTCCAGCCAAACACCACAGAAAAACTGCTCCCACCATCCCTGGTGCCACCAAAGGCTGAATGGGGATTGTAGACTCCCATCACTGAGTGGAAGCAAAGAGGCACCTTTCCATCTCCCTGACCGGGTGGCATCACAAAAACCTATTGGACAGTCAGAACTTTAACCAACAAAGAGGTCACATGGAGTCAACACAGGGAGGTTAAAGCACTAGGCTATTAAACAAAAGATCTGTGGTTGGAACCCACTAGTTGCTCCATGGGAAAAACTTTTGGCAGTCTGCTTCTATAACGATAATGGCTTAGAAACTCTACTCCATCCTATAGGTTCTCTGTGAGTCAGAATCCACTAGAAGGCAGTGAGTTTTGGACCCAGTGGTATCAGGAAAGCTACAAGGGAACAGCCACAGGGTACTTTACTCCTGCCAACCCGGGGGATAATCAGTGGAGACCTAGTTAATAACTGAAACTCCCACCCCCATCCAGCAGTAACAAGGAGCAACATCCCCCTCTGGTGTCCTCACAGTCTGAGTGGAGAACCTGGATTTCTGGCCCCATCTACCTATGTCTTGGTGCTATGTACCTCTTTTCCTCACTAAGGAAATGTCAGAGGAAACTAGCTAAAACAGAAGATTTAAATATCCAGGCTCTCAAAATGTAATATTCCATATGCTTAGATGTAATTAAAACAACAACAAAAAAAAAACAGCTCATAAAACCAAAAACCACGAAGATCTCAAAATGAATGGGGTGGGGGGGGAGACAAGAAATTAACACCATACTGAAATGACAGAAATGCTTGAATTATCTAATACAAATTATAAAACAACCATCACAAAAATGCTTTTATGAGCACAAACCTGGACTTAGAAGACCAAAAGGGAAGCATTTCTCAAGCTGAGGGAACTGAAAAAAAAAAAAAAAAAACAAAAACCACACACATTCAAGCCTCAACTTATAATACTGAAGGATTCTATGGGGAAATTATTGAATGATGCAGAAAACATCAAAAGACAATGGGGAAAATGCACAGAGTCACTGTACCAAAAAGAAATGGGTGATGTTCAGCCATTTCAAGAGGTAGCAAATGATCAAGAATTGATGCTACTGAAAGAAAAAGTCCACACTGCATTGAAAGTGTTGGCTCCAGGAATTGCTGTAACACAAATTAAAATCTTTCAACAAACTAATGAAGCACTGGAAGCATTCACTCATTATCTATGCCAAGAAATTTGGAAGACAGCTACCTAGCCAACTGACTGGAAGAGATCCATATTTGTGCACATTCCAAAGAAAGGTGATCCAACAGAATGCATTGAACAATATCATTACTATTACATGCAAGTAAAATTTTGCCATGATGGTGGTGGTGGAAGTTGTTTCCGACTCATAGTGGCCCTGTATAGGGCTTCCAAGGTTGTAAATCTTTATAGGAGCAGAAAGCCTCATCTTTCTCCCGCAGAACATCTGGTAGTTTCGAACTGCTGACCTTGAGGTTAGCAGCCCAACTCATAACCATAATTTAAAATACAGTTGCAACAGAGTATTGACAGAGAATTGCCAGAAATTTTAGAAGAAGAATGTGAAATGAGGGATATCATTGCTGATGCCAGAAGGATCTTGGCTGAAAGTAGAGAACACCTGAAAGATGTTTACTTGTGTTTTTGGATTATATTAAAGTTTTCAACTGTGTAGATCATAACAAACTACGGATAGCATTGTGAAGAATGGGTACACCAGAACACTTAATTGTGCTCATGAGGAACTTGTACATAGATTACAAGGCACTTGTTAGAACAAGGGGATACTGAATAGTTTCATATTAGGAAAGGTGTGTGCCTAGGTAGTATCCTTTCACCCTACTTATTTAGTCTGTATGATGAGTAGCCCACCCAAGAAGCCAAACTACATGAAGAAGAATGTAACATTAGGATTGGAGGAAGACTCATTAACCATCTGCAATACGCAGGTGATACAACTTTGCTTGCTGGAAACAAAACTGTGTGGTGTTGGTGAAAGAATACACACATAAATCAATGCAACAGAATAGAGAACACAAAAATGGACCCACACAAATATACCCGATTAATTTTTGACTAACTTGCCAAAGTAATTCTATGAAAGAAAGATAATCTTTTCCAAAAACAATGTTGGAGTAGCTAGACATCAATAGATAAAATATAAATCCCAGGCCAAGTCTCATACCTTATACAAAAGTGACCATGTATAACTTGGATCAAAATGGATCATGGATTTAAATGCAAAACATAAAATTTTTTAAATGTTTCGAAAAAAACACTGGAGAAAATCTTTGGTGTCTAGAGATGAATAAAATGTTCTTAGACTTGATGCTGAAAATCCATAAAAAGAGAAATGGATCAAAGAGGCCTCATCAAAATTTGAAACTTTTGCTTTGTGAAAGACTCTGTTGTGAAAAGATGAGCTTGCAGACTCTTGAGAGAAAAATTTTGGAAGCACCACATCCCACAAAAGACTGTTGTTATAAGTTGTCACTGTCCAGTCGATTCAGAATCACAGAGACCTTCTGTGTGCAGACAACTGCTTCACAGGGTTTTCAAGGATGTAATGTGAGTTCAGAGTCCTGGT
>NW_006408632.1:688824-698154 GCF_000296735.1 Chrysochloris asiatica
TGCTCCCTTAAAGACTGACAACCTCAGAAACCTCAGGGAGCCATTCTCCTTGGTCCTGTACGAGGTTGCTCTGAGTCAGAATTGACTTGACAGCAGGGGTTTGGTTTGGGGTTTGGGTGGTTAGCAATGTTCTGTATCCCCACTGTATGAATGTCAACATTCTGAGTGTGATGTAGTATAGTTTTGCAAGATGTCAGAATCGGCTTGATGGCACGGGTTTGGATAGTTAGCCGTGTTCTGTATCCCCACTGTATTGATGTTAACAACATTCTGGGTGTGATGCTGTAGTATAGTCTTGCAAGATGTTGGAACTGACTGCATGGTGGGTGGGGGTGATGGCTTGTGAGATGTTCCCACTTGGGGAAATTGGGTAGAGGGTACAGAGAAATCCTGCATTATTTCTAACAATTGTGTGTGCATCTAAAATTATCTCAAAATAAATCATTTAAATTTAAAAATTGCTGTTGTTTAAGTGCTGTTGAGTCGGTTCCAACTAATGGCGACTCTGCATAGGAGCAGCTGTTTGGTTTGAACCACCTATTTCAGTCAGCTTATCCTACGTCGCCACATCAGGGCTCCCCCTACACCAAAAACAAAACCTAAAACAAACTGTTAAAATAAATTTCAAGTTCAGTTTTAACAAAAGGCTGCCATTTTATATAAGTACCAGAATACTGCTATTTCTTTTGATGCTTTTCAGTTGAAGCCTCACATAACAGGGGGCTTCAAAAAGTTTGTTGGGAAATTCCAGTATGTTTCAGTTTCAGGTTTCCATGAACTCTTTGAAGCCCCTCAAACATGCAGAAAAGTGCACACAGGATGCTGTAAGACAATGCACTGGACTGCAATGTCGGTTTGAACTGCTAGGTCGGAGGTTCAAACCCACCAGTCACTCCTCGGAAACCCTATATAGGGTCACTACAAGTCGGAATTGACTCAAAGGCAATTAACAACAACAAAAATACGTGTGGATCAGCTGTCTCAATGATCACAACATGAACATGCTTGTGCATCCTTTACTCAGATTAAGAATAGAACTCCTGCTTCGTGAGTTGGACAATTGTTCTTGATTTACGCGGGAGTAACCAATTTGATTCATGGAATGACTGTCTGGTGGCTCTAGACCGTGATCTGTGATAGGAATGGCTAGTTGTCCAGGGAAGGAGGATACAGTGGAGACTGGGGTAGCCAGACGATGAGTTCTCCAGAGGAAGTCCTATCTCTTGATTTTGACTTGAAATGGGATCATCGTTACATGCTACCTTTGCAGGGTAACTAAATATCAAGCACTTTATGCCCCCAGAGAAATTCTCAGCAATAGTTTGTCTCTAGAATCAAAGGGAAAATGTAACTTACCATCAGAAAAAAAAAAAGACAGCACTTTCTAAAATCAAAAGAATTGATTTCTACCTAGAATATTAATTTCTACCAAGATAGTTATTTGTTGTTGCTGTTGTTATGTGCCGTCGAGTCAGTTCCAGCTCGTAGCGACCCTTTTTAGGGTCTTTGAGACTTTAAATCTTTCGGGAGCAGAAAGCCTCATCTTTCTCCCACAGAACAGCTGGTGGGCTTGAAAAACAGACCTTGCGTGCGGCTCACAGTCTAGTGCTTATCATATGGAGTCACCACGCTACCCAAGATGGATTTAGTAGTGATTATTTCTGCTTCAGGTTGAGTGATTCGTTTCCACTCCCTGGAATTATCATTGTTGTTGTTGTTATGTGCCGTGGAGTCGGTTCTGACTCATAGCGACCCTGTACAGGGTTTCCGAGGCTGTAAATCTTTACGGGAGCAGAAAGTCTCATCTTTCTCCTGTGGAAGAGCTGGTAGTTTCGAACTGCTGACCTTGCAGTTCACAGCCCAATTCGTAACCACTACGCTACCAGAGCCCTGTTTTATCCTGAACTGCCACCCTGTTTGTCTCATCTGCTTGGACTTGACTGAGTTCCATCTTCTGAAAGGTCTTTTTTGTGCAGCACAGTTATGCTTAGGTGCTTATTTCACTAGAAGGAAACTCTCACCATGCATTCTGCAGCCGAAGGATGAACCCAAAGATGTTTGTGGTGAAGGGGCACCCCAATTATCCTGCACTTCTAGCATCTCCCCTAGGAGCTCAGTATAACACAGCTGCCAGATGAACTCAGAGGCTGGAGCTGAACAAAGCAACTTGCCCTCTCCTGTGGTTACAGGAAGTTATCACTGAACACAGGAAGCAGAGAGAATGATACTGGCTCATTCCTCAGATACACAAAGCCATACTGTCAGGCATAGCATGAGGGTTGAACAGGTGGCTGCCACGCGGAAACCAGGATTGAGGGGGATGATGACCTCAGGGTCCCCTTTTACTGGTCAAACTGAAGAAACCAAATCCCACATGTATTTTCTTAACCTCAGCTGAATGCCCTGCATTTATTGATTCAACAATGTGCTTTATGTCACTGTGGGAAAGGGGCGGGGAGAGAGATTCCCCCTTGCTCTGAGGCAGTTTGTGTTGACACTACTGTTTCCCGTACCTCTCTATTTGAGGGTCCCTAGCTTTATGAAAAGTAGGTGGGCAAGAATACACTTATATTCTAGTTGATGCTTGCTATCCCCGAGAAGTGAACAATGAGTCATGAGAAGTGAGAGTCAGTTAAAAAAAAAGAGGATTTTAAACTAGACTCAGTTGTATAGGAGCCCTGGTGGCAATGTAGGGTAAGTACTGGAATGCTAACTACAAGGTTGACAGTTCAAACCCACCAGCTGTTCCTTGGGTAAAAGACAAGACTTTCTGCTCTGGCGAAGATGGATAGCGTTGGAAACCCTGAGTTAGAATGAGCTTGATGGCAGTGGGTTTGATATTTCTGTATGATCACTCCTCTGTGAAGCTGTTACGTTAATTAACCACAGCCACCAGACAGGAGCTGCCCCTCCCCATCCCAGCCAAATCCATCCCTAAGGTTACACCGTACACCAGCACCTTCCTTCAACCTGGATGGCACAAGCCAGAGTTTCCACGATATCATCACTTGCTTGCAGCCATGTCTAATGGGTGGTAGCAGTGGATGCTGAAACAAAGATCTTTTCTCAAATTATTTTCAAAGAAAACCCAAACCAAACCAGCTGTTGTCAAGTCAGTTCTGATTCTTGGCAACAGCGTGTGTGTTAGTGTAGAGCGGTGTTTCATAGGGTTTTCAGGTGCTGAGATCCTTCTGAAGTAGATGCCAGGTCTTTCTGTCAAAGCATCTCTGGGTGGATGCAAACCACTAACTTTTCAGTTAGTAGCCAAGACTTAATCATTTGTGCCACCCAGGGACTCCAGGCAAAGCTAAGGGACTGACCTCATGTTCCTTTCCCACTCCATTGAATGCTTTCAACATACTGTGTATAAAACCTCAGTTCCGGATTCTGGCTATCTGAATATCCAGGTGGTTTGGAGAAAAGGAAAGAGAAAGATAGGAAATCTGAATGTCCATTAGAAGGGAAGACTTAATAACAGCATGGAAAATAGCCACAAGTCTGTGTTTGTAGGAAGCGAAGGGCAAGCGTGCCATTTTGAAGCCTCACCGGAATGGGACACATGTTCACTTTGAAGTTAAGCACTGAGGAGGGTCACATTATTGCCACACCAACTTCGAAGTCTCCCCTAAACTTTTTCTCTGTGTTGTTTCTTTCACTCCAAGGTTTTGTTTTTGTATTTCTTACCACTAAGTAATGACTCTGGTTATATTCTATCTTGTTATTGTATAAGATTTCCAAGGAGCAGCTGGTGGGTTTGAACTGCTGACCTTGAGGTTCAAACCGACCTTACAGTCCAGTGCTTATCCTATAGCCACACCAGGACTCCAAAGAGCTGCCTTATTTGTAGTATAAAGGACAAGGTACTTTGTAATTATAACGTTACTTAATGCACTATATTCTATACTTACTTTGGACTGCTGCAGGTGGTTGGTGGCTGTATGCTGTAGAGTTGGTTCCAACACATAACAACCCTGTATAGGGTTTCTGAGACTGTAATTCTTTACAGGAACGAGAAGCCTCATCTTTCTCCCTCGGAATGTCTGGTAGTATCAAACTGCTGACCTTGAAGTTAGCAGCACACTCATAACCACTATGCTACCAGAGCTCCTTTTACAAGTAGTAAATTAGTATAATTTACCTTGGAGATTCAAAGATGCCAAACAACATTCTGGCTTTTGAGGTCTGGTGTCTGCCATACTTCTACACATTCTCACTCCATGTCATATCTCCCCAAAATAAACCAGTGCACTATGGCTGTGTCTACACAGAGGTACTTGAATGACCCCTCAGTCATGGGCTTGAATGCTTTGCCCCTTCAATGATTTAACCAACTGATTGACTGAACTGCTACAAAAACTCAAACCCTACTAGCCATTTGATGAGTGCAGAGCCTCCATAGGATAAGCACTGGACTATGAATCACAAGGTGGGAAGTTTGGGTCTAGCAATTATGCAGAGGGAGAAAGATAAGGTTTTTAAGCTAATGCAAAGATAGCTCAGAAATCCTAGACAGGTTCTCTATAGCAATAACAGGACTGGTCATTTGAGACTTGAGCAGCTAGAGTTAAAGATCCTAGGTCATACACCACCATCAGATTTGCCTCTGGCCTCCTTGCTGCTGTGGGGTTTCTGGGCAGCCCTCACCTGGGGAAGGAGAGAGTTCCTCTCCATGGGGCAGAGTGAGTCTGCTGGTCTCACTCCTGTGTGTTCTTGCCACCAAGGCCACCAAACAGCAGTTGGACTTGCACTTGTGAATCAGGGCAGACCAGTGGGCAGACTACAATGAAAGCAGTGTTCGAGGTATGGGAGAACAACTCAGGTGGGCTGCAGTCTTCTATGGCTCAAACAGCAATAGTGTACTTAGGAAAGAAGTAACAAGCCACATCTAAGCACAGCAACGTTTGGGTGTAGGGCCAACAGCTACGAGTGTAACATGATCAAATCTTGGGAGGAATGTTGAGGTTATTTGACCATAGTCAGGATGAATATTTATTTCTCTCCCTTCCTGAACAAGTTTTGGTTTTTAACACAGTGCAGTTTCAAGCAATTTCCCAGAGCCTCTGACAGGCTAAGAGAAGTGCCTTCCTCCTGTCTGTGCTTGGGTTACGCTGCCATCCTCTACTTTATTGAAGGTTCATCATAACCCGCATTTGCATATGGTTCCATTATTTGAGATCTGGGCAGTAAATAGAACCAGGTTCAACATTCTTCTAAGTATTATTTTCGGCATACTGAATAGGGCCCTTTTTTTAATCTGCATCCCACAGATGGGCTGTGGTTCTCCTGACACACATACGTAGACTAAAAGACTTCCTCTTGTGTTATGTCTTAGTGTGAGCTGACCACAGGTACCTGCTTCTTCCCCAAACGTCACTGACAGCCACAGCCCCCATGCTGCTGGGCACTGACAGAGACCAAGGCAGCAGCGAGCTGTGAGCAGTGACCAAGACCAGGTGTTCAGGGAGCAAATATCTGGATGAGAGAAAGCAAGGCTACTGGATCATCTCTTTAGTTTACTTTCAGGGCTGGTAGAAAAAAAATTAAGTGAGGGACTCAAAGCCAAATATTCATTTGCATTAGAATGCACCGTATTAAGAAGTTGAAGATTTTTAAAAGGCGTATGTTGTAAAGCAAAATGACATTGGTTTCAATGGACATACAGAACTGCTAACTGCTGGGTGCCTTGGAAAGCCTTTCTTCTTTAAAACAAGCCTCAGCTTATGAGCTAATGCTGACAATTATCTGAAGCAAAATAAATATGTGTCTGGCTTAATGAAGACAGAAATAGGATAATGCCTGGACACTACGTTTTCCAAGGACAAAATGCACAGTTGTTCCAGACAGCCCAGCAAAAGCACTTAATGGATAGGGCCAGGAAGCTTGTTAAGACTGGAGCCATGGGGGGCACCATTACTGGATCACCTTGGAGCCAAGATCTGACAAAGGGGGCATCATACTCCTCAGGCTTGGGAGCACTACACAGCACTGGACTGGCGTCCAAACCCAGCACAGACGCCTGTCTTGTTGTTATTGTTAGGTGCCATTGAGACGGTACCGACTTCTAGCAACCCTATGTACAACAGAACTAAACACTGCCCCATCCTGGGCCAACCTCACAATTGTTGCCACACTTGAGTCCATTGGTGCTGCCACTTTGCTAATCCATCTCACTGAGGATCTTCCTCTCTGTCTCTAACCCTCCACCTTACTAAACATGATATCTTTCTGCAGCGACCGGTCCCTCCTGACAATATGTCCAAAGTATGAGAGACGAAGTTTGGTCATCCTGGCCTCCAAGGAACACCGGTTGCATTTCTTCCAACACAGATCTGTTGGTTCTTTTGGCAGCCCATGGCACTTTCAATAGTCTCCTCCAACACCATAACTCAAAAGCATCAACTCTTCTACACCTGTTTGTTTTACTATTCACTAAATTGGAGTCCTTTTGACTTTGTCTTCTCAAGCTGACCTTTGAAATTTTCTGTTCAGCTCTTGCACCTCCTCATTTCTTCCATTTGCTGTAGCATCTGTATGCTGGAGAGCAAGTTTCCAAGTCTCTTCTGACATCTATTTTGATCTTTTCCTTCTTTCTTGTCTTCTTAATGACTTTGCTTTCTTCCTGTATGATGTTCTTGACATCATCCCACAATTCTTCTGGTCTTCGTTCTTTAGTGTTTAATGTATCAAATCTGTTCTTCAGATGATCTCTAAATTCAGATGGTATATATTCAAGGTCATATTTTGGCTCTCGTGGACTTGTGGAACACTGAATGGTTTAAAATTAAGAAAGGCGTACGACAAGGTTGTATTCTTTCACCGTACTTATTCAACCTGCATGCTGAGCAAATAATCTGAGAAGCTGGGTTATATGAAGAAAAACGTGACATCAGGATTGGAGGAAGACTTGTTAACAACCTGCAATATGCAGATGATACAACCTTGTTTGCTGAAAGTGAAGAGGACTTTAAATACTTACTGATGAAGATCAAAGAGCGCAGCCTTCAGTATGGATTGCATCTCAATGTAAAGAAAACAAAAATCCTTGCCTCTGGAACAATAAACAATATATATATATTTTTTTTAATAAATGTTTTATTGTGAATTATGTGATAGTTTACATGGGAGAACATTGGTTTTACATTCATTCTATCGTATATCGTTTCATTGCCATAGTTACAATCCCGTTCATGCATCATCAACTAACCACAGTGTATATCCTGCAAGCCTGCCCACACCCCCACACCCCTACCCCAGTGGTCAGCACACAGCCCCTCTCCCTCTCTGGATCTCAGGTCCCCAGCCGCTCCATCTCTCCACATCATCGTCTCTGCCTCCATCTCAGGCATCACTGCTTCTCTGGGTATGGTCCCGCTCTTCACTTTTCTCCACTGATAGTCCCAGGGCCCTCCGCTCCTAGACTGAAAAGTTAATCCCTCCCCTCCTTGCTATAAAATGTCCACCTTTACACATCCAACCCTCACAATCAATCCTGATAACAATTATTCACTACTGAATCACAAGAGCCCCATCTGCATTTCATTTCATCAGCCCTGTGTAGACAGATTGGATACCACTCACTGGGATTCTACCTTCCTCCACATCCTCTGGATCTAGGTTCCCTCCTGAAAGCTTGTAAGCCAGTCACTTCTTGCCTTTGTGCTCTCTCCCCACTCCCCCCCCACACACACACATTTTGGGTAGCCAGTGTCCAAGTTGCCCATCCCTGTCTACTCTGTGTGTGGAGGGGTTGGGAGTGAGTCTTGCAGTAGGGCTTTGTTTCCTCTTTTGAACTACTGCATCTGTAGGTGTAGTTCAAGTTCATCAAATTGTATCAGATTACGCTTTTTTTCTCTTCTTTCTTCTTCGGGTTGAGCTCTGATCATCCAGTCCTTGAAGCCAGGTCAAGTGGGTATTATCTGCAAGTGTGGGTGTTCTTGCGACTATCCGCTCTCTTATCAGCTGGACGCTTCACTCTCCACTCTAATCCTCTGTGACTGTGTCACTGACTCTGGGCCCAAGAGTCCCCAGGTCTTGTCACACTGCTGGCCACCCAGCTCTCCACCTGGGTTCATAGGAGTCTATTGAACGTTGTAGGGCTTAGCTCACTGCTTCATTGCTGTTTTTCCCTCACTTCCCTTTATGGGTGATGAGCATGGTCACCAATCCGAGGGTGTATTCCCATTGAGTCTTAGTCTTGGAAGAGGATTTGCACTGAGGGGACCCTACCACTTGCCTTGATGTCTCCTGGGCAAGCAACTTGCTTGTTCTTGTAGTAACAGTCAGTCTGCCTCTATTGTTTTGTATTCTTCCTGTAGTTCCTTCTTTCAAGAAGTATGTTCTGTTTTTCTAGCTGCTCCAGGTTGGTCTGCTCGTCCTTTCAAGTGGAAATTTCCCATCTCTGTAGATCTGGATGTGGTTCAGGCTTCTACCTATAGTCTTATATAATGCAGAGGCTCCTCAGAAAGCCTCCTTCACTGGGCACGTTGTAGCCCCATTTCAGGTATTCCAATCAGTTATAGGCAGAAGACAGACTTATAAGCTTTCTATGGTGATGTTTCTGGCTATTCCTTTCTCTCCCCCTCCAGTGTCTACTTTATATTATAATGCACAGAAAACCAATATTCAAAAGACAGCCAAGCATTTTAACATTATTCCCCCCTTTCCACCATTCCAACCATGTCTCAATCTCTGTATCCCAGAGTCCTGTTATTCCAAGGTTGTGAATACTACATTATTTACCTCTGTCCCATTTAGCCCATTCAAACCTGCCTAATTGTTCTCCCATCTGTTTTGTTCTCCCATTCCCCTCTCTCTTCTTGTATATTGCTGCCCTCCCCAGCACCCAGACTATCCTGCATCTATTCCATGCCCTGTCCTCCACCTTCCCCTTCCTCCCCTAACCCTACCCCTATATCCCATCAACCAGCAAAGAATCTACTTTAGTGGGTTATTATGGGTTCTTTTTCTTAGTCTTTTACAGTAGTGGTCCTATGCAGTTTTTCTCCTTTTGTGACTGACAAATTTCACTCAACGTAATATCCTTAAGATTCATCCATGTTAGGTAGTGGCATGCAGCATCCTTGTTATTTTTCAAGGTAGCATAATATTCCATTGTGTGTATGTGCCACAGTTTGTTTATCCGTTCTTCAGTTGATGGGCTAAACAATATTCTTATCAATGAAGAAAAGATTGAAGTTGTCAAGGACTTCATTCTTCTTGGATCAACTATTAACACTCACGGAAGCAGCAGTCAAGAAATCAAATGACATATTGCATTAGGCAAATCTGCTGCACACGATATTTTTAAAGTGTTGAAGAGAAAAGATGTCA
>NW_006408632.1:698254-700246 GCF_000296735.1 Chrysochloris asiatica
AGAAGAATTGATGCTTTTGAATTGTGGTGTTGGAGGAGAATATTGAAAGTGCCATGGGCTGCCAAAAGAACCAACAGATCTGTGTTGGAAGAAGTGCAGACAGAATGTTCCTTGGAGGCCAGAATGGCCAAACTTCATCTGTCATACTTCAGACATCTTGTTTAAGATGGCCCGGTTGCTGGAGAAGGATATCATGTTTGGTAGGGTGGAGGATCAGAGAAAAAGAGGGAGACCCACCAGAGAGATGGATTGGCAAAGTGGCAGCATCAATAGGCTCAAGTGTGGCAACAATTGTAAGGTAGGCCCAGGATCAGGCAGTGTTTCGTTCTGTTGTACATAGGGTTGCTATGTGTTGGTACTGACTCAATGGCACCTAAGAACAACAACAAATAGGAGTCCTGACATGGTGCTATAGGATAAGCACTGGACTGCTTGAAGGACTATCCGAATTCCAGACGATGTGAATTTTCACTTTGACAGCCTCCGGATGATTGGTGTAGTGGCAGAAGAGCAATGAAAACCACAACCACGAATGTACAAGGAAAGGAATGATAAGGTGGGACACTAAAGAGCGTGCCTTCAGAAGATGGTAAAGAAATTACTGACTGTGTTTCATTTTCTAGGAAACCTTAAGCCTTGAAATTGGTTTAAAGTATATCTCAAACTTAGAGTACTAAAGAGGCCTGGCATGGGAAAGTACTTTCAATTTGTCTTTTATATAAAAAATCTATTACCTTCAGCTGCTAACCCACCCAGAGACTCAGAGGGAGAAATACCTGACAATCTACTCCCATAAAGATGGCAGCCTAGGTAACCCTATGGGGAAATTCTACTCCGACACATGAGGTTGCTAGGAGTCAGCATCGACTCGATAGAACCTAGTAACCGAAGACCACCATAACACAAAGATGGTTACAAAAGGACATTTCTTGAAATAGAAAGATTATGGTGACCAGAAGGTGATTGGAGTAATGCAGCCAGGAGACAAGGGATGAGCTGAAAAAGATAAGGAATCTATTCTTCACTGGAGCCTCCAGAAGGAACCAGCTCTCTTGGCACCCTTGTTAAAGCTTTAAGCCCAGTGAAATGAATTTTGGACTTGTAGCTTCCAGAACTGCAGGAGGATAAGCATGTGTTATTTTAAGTCTCTCTCACACACACACACACACACACACACACACACACGCACATCTGTTACCCTTGAGTCTCTTTATAGCAACTCTATAGGACAGAGCAAAACTACCCATAATGTTTCCAAAGCTGTAACCTTACAGAAACAGACTGGTACATCTTTCTCCCATGAAGTAGCTGGTGGGTTTGAATCGCTGACTTTTTGTTTAGTAACTGAGCACTTAACCAAGGCAACACCAGCATTCTTTTGTCTTTCATATTTTTCAATAACAATGAGCAACACACAATAAAAAAGAAGTAGACACATAGCAGAAGCAACAAACAACCAAAAAAATAGACCTGTATTGGAATTATCAGCTAAAGACTATACAAAAACTATGTTGTTTGCTGTTGTTCTTGTTAGTGCCGTAGAGTCACCTCTCACTCAAAGTGACCCTATGTAGACAGAAGAAAACACTGCTCAGTTCTGTGTCATGCTCACAATTGTTATGTTTGAGCCCACTGTGTTAATTCATATCACTGTGTCTTCCTTTTTTGTTTTGCTGACCCTTTACGTTCACCGAGCATGATGTTCTTTTCCAGAGATTGGTTCCTCCTGATTTCATGTCCAAAGTAAATGCTTCTAAGGGACATTTTGGATGTATTTCTTCCAAGACAGATATGTTTGTTCTTCTGGTTGTCCATGATACATTCAATATTCTTTGCCAATACCATAATTCAAATGCATCAGTTCTTCTTTGGTAGGATAAACACTGGACTGCTAACCACAAAGTCAGTGGTTCAAACCCACCAGTCACTCCTTGGAAATCCTATGTTGTTGTTGTTGCTAAGTGCCGTCAAGTCGGTTCCAATTCACAGCAA
>NW_006408632.1:702121-703243 GCF_000296735.1 Chrysochloris asiatica
ATTTCTGGCAGCTCCTTGTAAACGTACTGCTGTAATCATTATTTTAATTATCTTCAGCAAAATTTTATTTGCATGTGATATTGATGTTGTTCAACAATTTCCAATTATCACCTTTCTTTGGGAAGGGCAAGAATATAGAACTCTTCCAATCAATTGATCAGGTAGCTGTCTTCCAAATTCCTTGGCATGGAGGAGAGAGCATCTCCAGCACTGCATCAGTTTGCTGAAAGACTTTAATTTATATTCCATCAATTCCTGGAGCCCTCTTTTTAGCCAATGCCTTCAGTGCCTCTGGGATTTCTTTCTTTAATACTATTGGTTCTTGGTCACTTGCTACCTCTTTTTTTTTTTCAATCTCACTTTATTTATTTATTTTTGCCATTTAAATTTTTTTTTATTATTATGAATTGAGTGAAAGTTTACAGAGCAGCTATCAGTTTTATGTTCAATAAATCACAATGATTGCAATCCCCTCCATGTACCATCAATAGACAGTATTTACCTATTCATATGCTACCTCTGGAAATAGTTGAACATCAACCAATTCTTTTTTTTTCTAGTGACTCTGTTCATTCCTTCTGTCTTCTTCTGATGCTTTCTGTGTCATTCAGTATTTTCCCATAGAATTCTTCAATATTGCAACTCGAGGCTTGAATTTTTCCTTCAACACTTTCAGTTTGAGAAATGCTCAGTGTGTTCTTCCCTTGATTTTCTAGCTCTAGGTCTTTGCATATTCCATTATAATACCTTACTTTGTCTTCTTGAGTTGCCCTTTGAAATTTCCGTTCAGCTCTTTTATGTAATCATTGCTTCCAGTTGCTTTAGTTATTGTACATTCAACAGCAAGTTTCAGAGTTTCTTCTGAAACCAATTTTATTCTTTACTGTATTTTTAATTACCTTTTGCTTTCCTCATGTATGATGTTCTTGATGTCATTCCATAACTCTTCTGGTCTTTGGTCATTAGTGTCTAATGCATCAAATCTGTTCATGAGACGGTCTGTAAATTTAGGTGGGATATATTCAAGCTCTGGTAGCGTAGTGGTTATGAATCGGGCTGCGAACCTTAAGGTCAGCGGTTCGAAACTACCAGCTGCTCCGCGGGAGAAAGATCAGGTTTTCT
>NW_006408632.1:704078-704587 GCF_000296735.1 Chrysochloris asiatica
AATCTTTATGTGTTCCATTTAATTTTTGATGACTTTCAATTTTCCTAGATTCATACTTCATCCATTACATGCTCTGATTATTAATGGATGCTTGTTGCTGTTTCTTCTCATTTTCAGGTTCACCCATCCTCAAATGAAGGTCCTGAAAGCTTTGCTCCATCATTAAGTTAAACTACACTTCGAGGAGGCCATTCTGCCTCCGTCCTGTTCTGACCACTTCCAATCTGAGCTCGTCTTCTGGCACTGTATCAGACAATGTTTTGCTGTTATTAATAAGGTTTTCTGTGGCTAATCTCTCGGAGTTGTATCACCTATTCCTCTTTCTAGAGTTCTGTTTTGGCACTGTAAGATAAGCACTAGACAACTAACTGCAAGGTCTGCAGTTTAAACCCACCAGCCACTCCTTGGAAACTTTACACAGGTTTGCTATGAGTTAGAACCAACTCAATAACACTTAACAACAACATTCATCTTTCTAGTTAGTTCTTAGTCTGGAAGGTTTGCTGAAG